>NC_053436.1:27245803-27406486 GCF_007990345.1 Gossypium hirsutum
ATTAAGCATATAAATTTATCTTATAATATTTTGTACATTATAATGATTTCTAAAACAGAACAGGGATCCAGTAGTCATTTGACTCAGCCCAACAATACTTCAATATCTCAAGATCGGTAACTCTTTTGTTTTTATAGTTTCTTTTGTAAGAAAATAGACTCTTCAAGCTTTAATGACATATTCACTCAGCTTCTAATTCAACTCCTACAAATTATGACGATTTCCAAATCACCTTACTGCTGCTGTCCCCAAACAGATATACCAAATCAAATACTAACATTAGCATTTCACCTTAATAGCTAGCTACCAAGCCTTAATTAACATATAATTCACACATATCATATTCAGCTATATATACATTTATCATATTCCATTTCAGCATATATAACTAACATTATTCCGAATTTTAATATCTAATTGCTTATAACTTCTTCGGATGTCGTCGACTAATTGATCGGCTACTCAACTACTTTCGATTTTCCCCGATCTAAATCCAATTTCTTGGTTTCTTGATCTTAACATATTCAAATAAATCTCGTTTAACATATTTCATTCAATTTAGTCTAATAACGCATAAATGGGTAAATTACATTTTTACCCCTAATATTTCGCACTTTCACAATTTAGTCTTTATTCCACAAAACACAAAATACACAAAATTTGGTCACACTCCTTAAGGGCCGAATCTTCCTAGTACCCATATAAGTCCATACATTCATTTATTTCACCTTTGAGTCCTTCAAAAATTTATTTTTGTAATTAGCCCTAACTACTCAAAATCACCAAAACTTCAACACAAACATATTAATCTTTAACATATCTTTCATTTTCATCAACAACTATCAAAAAGCTCAAGCACTCATCAATGGCAAAACACAAAATCATCATCAATTCACAAAATTGAACCATGGGGTTTAAAGAACACAAAGCAATGATATCAAAAATGTGAAAATTATCAAAAACCAAACAAAAGACTAACCTTCCTTAGGTTTCAAATGACCGAATGCTATCCTCCTCTCTTCCTCTCTACAACCGGCCAAGATGAACAAGGTGATAACCTCCTCCTTCTTTTTTTTTTTTTAGTATCCTTAATATTTCTTTTATCATTTCTTTTCTTTACTTAAACAATGTCCACTTCATGGAAATTTACCACATAGTCTAATATGCTCCATCATGGCGGCCACTATGTATAAAAAAGGGGTATTGACATGCAAAGCCAATATTTTCACTCCTTGCTTAAATTGGTCCTTATAAATTACCCTATCACATTTTTTAAAACTTTCTCACATAAGTCCTATGGACTAATTCACATGCATTGACTAAATCGAAGCTGAAATTTTCCACACATTCATAATCACATATTTTAGACAATAATATCACATTCAAACATTTCGGTGACTCGGTTTAGCAGTCCCGAAACCACTTCCCGACTAGGGTCAGTTTTGGCCTGTCACAACTCTCCCCCACTTAAGAAATTTTCGTCCCTGAAAATCTTACCGGTGAATAGGTTTGGGTATCGTTCTTTCATCGAGCTCTCATTTCCCAAGTAGCTTCCTCGATCCCGTTTTGAGCCATAACACCTTAACTAACGGAACCCTTCTGTTTCGCAACTCTTTCACTTCACGAGCTAGGATACGAATCGGTTCTTCTTCATAACTCAAGTCAGATTGAATTTCAACTTCCGAGGGATTAATCACATGTGACGGATCGGATCTATAACGTCGAAGCATCGAAACATGAAAATCGTTGTGAATCCTTTCAAGTTCAGGGGGTAAAATCAATCTATATGCCACTGGACCAATTCTTTCGGATATTTCATACGGCCCAATGAACCTCGGACTCAATTTGCCCTTACGGCCGAATCTGAGTACCTTTTTCCAAGGCGAAACTTTAAGAAACACTTTATCTCCAACCTGATATTCAATGTCTTTTCTTTTCAAATCCGCATACGACTTTTGACGATCTGTGGCTACCTTCAGACTTTCACGGATTACCTTTACTTTCTGCTCGGCATCTTTAATCAAATCAACTCCGAAAATTTACTTTCACCGAGCTCGGTCCAAAACAATGGTGTACGGCATTTACGACCGTACAAAGCCTCGTAAGGTGCCATCTTAATACTTGATTGAAAACTATTGTTGTAAGCGAATTCAATCAAAGGTAAATACTGTTCCCATGAACTACTGAACTCGAGGATGCAACATCTCAACATATCCTCAAGTATCTGAATTATCCGCTCGGATTGACCATCGGTTTGTGGATGAAAAGCGGTGCTAAAATGCAGCTTGGTACCCAAAGCTTCTTGCAATTTCTTCCAAAATCGCGAGGTGAATCTCGGATCTCTATCCGACACAATAGAAATCGGTACCCCGTGTAATCTCACAATCTGAGAAACATACAATTCAGCTAGTTTATCCAATGAAAATCCGTACGCACGGGGATAAAGTGAGCCGACTTAGTTAGTCTATCGACAACAACCCAAATCGCATCTTTCTTACTTGCTGACAATGGCAGTCCGGACACAAGGTCCATTGTGACTCGATCCCATTTCCACTCGGGTATCATGATCGGCTGAAGTAGTCCTGAAGGCACTTGATGTTCCGCTTTCACTTGTTGACATATTAAACATCTCGAAACAAAGTCGGAGATGTCTCGTTTCATACCATGCCACCAAAACCGATGTTTCAAATCGTTGTACATTTTTGTACTCCCCGGGTGAATTGACATTCGGCTACAATGGGCTTCGTTCAGAATCATCGAAATGAGTTCCGAATTCCTTGGAACACATAAACGACTTCTGAACCTCAAACAATCATCACCATCAATTTGAAACTCCGATTCCTTGTTCGAAACACACTCAGCCCGTTTTGCAACCAATTCATCATCAACTTTCTGGGCTTCACGAATTTGATGAATCAATAATGCTTTGGCTTTTAATTCAGCTACTAACACATTGTCGGGTAGAACAGACAAGTGTACATTCATCGCTTGTAAAGCAAACAATGATTTCCGGCTTAAGGCGTCCGCAACCACATTAGCCTTTCCCGGGTGGTAATCAATGACAAGCTCGTAATCTTTCAACAACTCAAGCCAACGTCTTTGTCGCAGATTTAAGTCTCTCTGAGTCATCAAATATTTGAGACTTTTGTGATCCGAAAATACATGGCACTTTTCACCAAATAAGTAATGTCGCCATATTTTTAAAGCAAATACGATGTCAGCTAGTTCGAGATCATGGGTCGGATAATTTTTCTCATGTGGCTTTAATTGTCTCGACGCATAGGCCACCACTCGACCTTCTTGCATCAACACGCAACCCAACCCAAGTAGGGATGCGTCACTATAAATGACAAACTCCTTGCCTGATTCGGGTTGCACTAGAATTGGAGCTTCAGTCAAATGAGTTTTCAGTTGATCGAAACTTTTCTGACACTTCTCCGTCCATTCGAACTTAACATCCTTTTGAAGTAGCTTCGTCATTGGTGTGGCTATCATCGAGAAACCTTTGACAAATCGTCGGTAATAACCGGCGAGCCCCAAAAAGCTCTGAACCTCAGTAATATTTCTCGGAGGTTTCCAGTTAAGTATGGCTGAAATTTTGTTCGGGTCAACTCGAATACCCGATGCGGATACCACATGACCCAAGAAGCTAACCTCTCTTAACCAGAACTCACACTTACTGAACTTAGCATATAACTGCTTATCCCGTAAAATTTGCAACACTAGTCTCAGGTTCTCAGCATGTTCGGTCTCATCTCTTGAATAGACCAAGATGTCATCAATGAACACAACTACGAACCGATCCAAATATGGTCTGAAGATCCGATTCATCAAATCCATAAATACTGTAGGGGCATTAGTGAGCCCAAACGGCATCACTAAGAATTCGTAGTGACCGTACCTCGTTCTGAAAGCAGTTTTGGGTACGTCCGAATCTCGAATCCGCAACTGATAATAACCCGATCTCAAATCTATTTTTGAGAACACTGAGGCCCCCTTTAGTTGATCAAACAAATCATCAATACGCGGTAATGGATATTTATTCTTTATCGTCACTTTATTCAGTTGACGATAGTCAATGCACAACCTCATGGTTCCGTCCTTCTTTTTCACGAACAATACTGGTGCACCCCAAGGTGAGAAACTTGGCCGAGCGAAACCTCTATCCGTCAATTCTTGCAGCTGAGCTTTCAACTCTTTTAACTCAGTTGGTGCCATACGATACAGAGCTATCGAAATCGGCGTAGTCCCAGGTACAAGCTCAATACCAAACTCTATCTCCCGAACAGGTGGTAAACCCGGCAATCCTTCAGGAAAAACATCCGGGTATTCACAAACCACCGGTACAGATTCAGGTTTCCTTTCTAATTCTTGGTCATCCAGTACATACGCAAGGTATGCTTCGCACCCTTTTCTTACGTATTTCTGGGCCAACATTGAGGATATTACAGCTGGCAACCCATCCAAGTCCGTAGACTCAACTCGGATTACTTCGTTATTTGCGCACCTCAAATCAATAGTCTTGCTTTTGCAATTCATAACCGCATCATGCACGGTCAACCAATCCAACCCGAGAATAACATCAAATTCATCAAACGGCAAAAGCATCAAGTCCGCCGGAAAACAGGAAACTCGAATTGCTAGGGGACATTTCTTACACACTTTGTCGACAAGCACGTAACGACCCAAGGGATTTGACACCCGAATTACAAACTCAGTAGACTCAATAGGTAAAGTCTTACTGGATGCTAAGGTTTCACATATGTAAGAATGAGTAGAACCGGGGTCAATCAAAGCAATTACATTAGTATCAAAGAGAGTAAAAGTACCGGTAATAACATCAGGCGAAGAAGCATCCTCGCGGGCACGTATAGCATATGCTCTAGCAGGTGCACGAGCCTCGGATCTGGTCGTAGCATCTCTAGATCCTCTCTGGCCACCACTAGCATTGCCCGTATTTCTAGATGGTCTACCTCGAGCAGTGGTAGCACCTGGTTTCCCACTCTGATTTACATTCTGTTCAGACAGCCTCGGGCAATCTTTAATGAAGTGGTCCACTGATCAGCACTTGTAACAGGAGCGGTCATGGAATCTACAACTCCCTGAATGCCATTTACCGCAATGTCGACATTCTGTTCTGTCTCGACGTTCATTCCCAACACTGGCGACCGAAGTGCCTCGTGTACCCACAGGGGGTCGATCACGATCTCGTCTAAAAAGGCCCGAAGTGCCTCTAGACCGGCCCACATCATCTCGAAATTTCTTCGATGCCTGTTGAAGAGACTTTCCCGAGGATCTTTTCCGAAACTCCCCAGTTCCCACATCAACATTTTGTTTTTCCTTTCTAAGCTCTTCGGCTTTACAAGCTCGCTCGACAAGTACTACGAACTCTCGTATTTCAAGAATGCCAACGAACATTTTTATATCTTCATTCAGCCCATCTTCGAAGCGTTTACACATGACAGCCTCGGACGAAACACATTCCCGAGCGTATCTACTAAGTCTAACAAATTTTCGCTCGTAATCAGTAACTGACATAGAACCTTGCTTAAGCTCAAGAAATTCCTTCCGTTTTTGATCAACAAATCTCTGACTGGTATACTTTTTTCGAAACTCAGTTTGGAAAAACTCCCAAGTTACTTGCTCCCGGGGCACAACAGAAGTCAGAGTACTCCACCAATAGTAGGCAGAATCACGTAGCAAGGAGATAGCACACTTTAGGCATTCATCGGGTGTACAAGATAGCTCATCGAGTACCCGGATAGTGTTGTCCAACCAAAATTCAGCTTGCTCGGCATCGTCGCTATCCGTAGCTTTAAATTCAGTAGCCCCATGTTTTCGGATTCTGTCAACTGGGGGCTTATTTGACCTTATTTGGTCAGTTACCGGAGGTATTGTAGGTGCGGGGGTGGTGTTTGTTGGGAATGGAGGTTGTGGAACAGCCGTATTAGTTCGAATGTATTGGTTGAACCAATCATTCATCACGCTATAGAAAGCTTGTCTAGCTTCATCATTCGGGTTACTAGCATTAGGTTGAGAGTCCGCCGGTGCTGTCCCTTGTGCGGGAGCAGGCGCTACACTCTCAAGATCATCAGCTACCGCTCGGTCGGGATCGGGATCCATTACTATAAATAAACACATTTGCAAATGTCAGAAATATCCACACTATCAAATAATCACATAAAATGGCATGTATAGCTAGACCCAACGCATTACGGTAGTCCTAGAATCGACTAAACCGTAGCTCTGATACCAATCAATTGTAACACCCCGAACCCGAGACCGTCACCGGAGTCGAACACAAGGTGTTAACAGACTTTTAAAAATTTTCCAGACACTGCCAATCTGCGTAATAGTCGCTTTAAAAGTCATATCTTGAGTTTCACAACTCGAAAATCAGTTTCGTGATTTTTCCCTGAAACTAGACTCACATGCCCATCTACATATTTTTTTCTAGAATTTTTGGTTGGGCCAATTAGTACAGTTTATTAGTCAAATTCTCCCATGTTACAGGGATCGACTACCCTGACCTTTGCGCATTACGACTTGGATATCTCCTTGTACAGGGCTCCAATACTGATGCCGTTTGTTTCTATAGAAACTAGACTCAGAGAGGAATCTATACACATATGGTATGACTCCTAATTATCTCTGGTTAATTTAAGGTAAATTTTCAAAGTCTAAACAGGAGATCCAGAAACCGTTCTGGCCCTGTTTCACGAGAACTTTAATATCTCTTAATATACTGTTCATATGATTGTTTTGTTACTTTCATATGAAAATAGATTCATCAAGGTTCGATTACATAATTTATTCACTATTTAATTCCATTCCTACAAATTTTTGTGATTTTTCAAATCCACACCACTGCTGCTGTCAGCATCTGTTTTCAAGGTAAACTTCACCTATTTCGTGGTTACCATGGACCAACTAGGGTTTTGTCATACATAGGTCCACATATGATCATATTTAGCCATTCCAATGGCTGATCATTTGCCCAACACTTCCATTCCAAACCATAGTCACATTGTGAAACCATATATACATACATAAACACAAATGGTCTAATGCCATACTCCACTTCTACGAGCCATTTTCGCATGGCTTTACACACATACATCACAAAAAGTACTTAAACAACAGGGGGTAGTCCTATACATGCCATATCCAGAGTTCAACTAAAAGAGTACCAAAAGAGCTTTGATAGTGTGGATGACTTCGACTTCGCTGATCCCGAATCCGATAGCTAACGAACAAAATCTATAAAACAGAGAGCCAAAGCAACCGGGTAAGCATTTTAAGCTTAGTAAGTTTCAAGTAATGAAATCGGCTTTGACTAAAGTATTACATTCACATAGCTAACTAAGTCACTTTATTAACACACATTCTCATAATCATACTTACTTCACACTTCATCAACATATATACACAAGGTATCAACCTTTCTAAAAGCCGAAAATTCATTAGTCGATTTCACGAAGACTATTTAAAACTAATCGACTTTTCTGAAGCACATGCAAACATACCTTATCGTTCGGTTTAGTCGAGCGTATTAATAGAATTTATTACAGCACCAAGCGCTCACATTCAAACCCAAGTCTCTTCGGTATTTAACCGGATATAGCCGCAAACACATTTGCCTTCGGGTCTTAACCCGGACATATCAACTTGCATAATTGCCTTCGGGTCTTAACCCGGATATATCAACTTGCATAATTGCCTTCGGGTCTTAGCCCGGATATATCAACTCGCATAATTGCCTTCGGGTCATAGCCCGGATATATCAACTCGCGTAATTGCCTTCGGGTCTTAGCCCGGATATATTCCAGTGCTCATGCACACATATATCAATAATCATAACACATCCATATCATTTCTTCGTTACTAAGGCTCAAACACAAAACATTTATTAAACCTTTCAAATTTCGGCTCAATAGCCACACACAAAGAGCATGATTTCAATTGGCTTTATAACATAGTCTCTAAGCACATTCGACTATCCGTCATAGTATGACTAATCATTTCAATATAATTCAAGTAGGGTCATTACTCGAAGACTTACCTCAAATGTCGTCGAACGACTTCAATGGCTATTCAATTACTTTTTCCTTCCCTTTATCGGATCTAGTTCCCCTTTGCTCTTGAGCTTAAGTTCAACAAAATTTAAAATAGTCATTAATCGACTATTCAAGTATTACTTTCAGAATAATATATATATTGATCCGACTTTCACACACATAGATTATAGTAAGCTTTATAATAATCCATAAATAATTCATTGGCAAATTTTCATTAATGTTTACAACAAAATCACATATTCACTACGAGCTGTTTTCCTGAGCAGTAGTTACTAAATTATTTATAACTGGAGCTACTAAACTCCAAATCACTTGCCGTTAATTTTCCCTGAATATAGACTCGTATATCTTCCATCCATAAAATTTTCAGAATTTTAGGCTTGGCCAATCAATACCAGATTTTTCTTAAAGTTTCCCCTGTTTCACTGTTTGACTATTCTGACCACTCTTCACTACGAATCCAATTTCTCATTTTACAGAATTCAAAATGTGTTGTATTTGATCTCATTTGAAACTAGACTCACTAAGGAGTCTAAGCATATAAATTTTATCTTATAATCATTTTTGTACAATTTATAATAATTTTCTAAAAACAGAACAGGGAATCCAGTAGTCATTTTGACTCAGCCCCACAATACTTCAAATATCTCAAGATCGGTAACTCTTTTGTTTTTATAGTTTCTTTTGTAAGGAAATAGACTCTTCAAGCTTTAATGACATAATTCACTCAGCTTCTAATTCAACTCCTACAAATTATGGCGATTTTCCAAAATCACCTTACTGCTGCTGTCCCCAAACAGATTATTACCAAATCAAATACTAACATTAGCATTTCACCTTAATAGCTAGCTTACCAAGCCTTAATTTAACATATAATTCACACATATCATATTCAGCTATATATACATTTATCATATTTCCATTTCAGCATATATAACTAACATTTATTCCGAAATTTTAATATCTAATTGCTTATAACTTTCTTCGGATGTCGTCGACTAATTGATCGGCTACTCAACTACTTTCGATTTTCCCCGATCTAAATCCAATTTCTTGGTTTCTTGATCTTAACATATTCAAATAAATCTCGGTTTAACATATTTTCATTCAATTTAGTCTAATAACGCATAAATGGGTAAATTACATTTTTACCCCTAATATTTCGCACTTTCACAATTTAGTCTTTATTCCACAAAACACAAAATACACAAAATTTGGTCACACTCCTTAAGGGCCGAATCTTCCTAGTACCCATATAAGTCCATACATTTCATTTATTTCACCTTTGAGTCCTTCAAAAATTTATTTTTGTAATTTAGCCCTAACTACTCAAAATCACCAAAAACTTCAACACAAACATATTAATCTTTAACATATCTTTCATTTTTCATCAACAACTATCAAAAAGCTCAAGCACTCATCAATGGCAAAACACAAAATCATCATCAGTTCACAAAATTGAACCATGGGGTTTAAAGAACACAAAGCAATGATATCAAAAATGTGAAAATTATCAAAAACCAAACAAAAGACTAACCTTCCTTAGGTTTCAAATGACCGAATGCTATCCTCCTCTCTTCCTCTCTACAACCGGCCAAGATGAACAAGGTGATAACCTCCCTCCTTCTTTTTTTTTTCTTTTAGTATCCTTAATATTTCTTTTATCATTTCTTTTCTTTTACTTAAACTAATGTCCACTTCATGGAAATTTACCACATAGTCTAATATATGCTCCATCATGGCCGGCCACTATGTATAAAAAAGGGGTATTTGAAATGCAAAGCCAATATTTTCACTCCTTGCTTAAATTGGTCCTTATAAATTACCCTATCACATTTTTTTAAAACTTTCTCACATAAGTCCTATGGACTAAATTCACATGCAATTGACTAAATCGAAGCTTGAAATTTTCCACACATTCATAATCACATATTTTAGACAATAATATCACATTCAAACATTTCGGTGACTCGGTTTAGCAGTCCCGAAACCACTTCCCGACTAGGGTCAGTTTTGGGCTGTCACATTGCTCATAAATTCAAATACACATATACTTGCACTTGTTCATTAAATAATAACTTTCACATGTATTTTCATTTAATCGATTTCTCGTTGAACTCATCGGAATAATAACAGATACACAATTGCCTGCACATTTTCCCATTTCCACACTTGTAACCAAAGCTATCTGGTACGCATAGTAGCCTGCACTTAGTACTACACACGTGACCTCACCATCTAATACACGTAGTAGCCTGCATTTAGTAATACACATGTGATCGCAATTTTTGGGTACGCATAGTAGCCTGCACCTAGTACTACACATGCGACCTCACAATAGATCATTCGTATAGTTTTTATTCCAAAGGTTCAATCGGGAAATTCCTCACTTTTCAACATTTTACTAAATTGTCTGTAACAATTCATAATTTACATCAAATAACCATTTGATAGGCAGCCACATTTCATATGATATCAAAATATAATAACATAAAAAGAATCGATAGATTATTTATGTACGAATTTACTCGAAGTGTCGATCTCACTATCTATAGTACCAATTTTCCATTCATAGTATATTAAGACACAACTCAAATATTTAATCAGCTTTTAAGAATTTACATAACATATATCACATATTTCATATATCACTTGTCATGTATCTTCATTTTCTTGCATTTCATGTAACATTCTTTCATGTCATATTTCCACATCATAAACACCATTCCATCAACTTTTCCAATATATTAAATCATAAAATATATGCAATAATAGTAAGAAATATAATTCAAACATAACATTGCATTATTATTATCATACGAACTTACCTCGATCGAGAAACAACAATTTACCATTTTAGTCCATAACCTTGTATTTTCCCAATTTAAGCCTGAATCTCGATTTCCTTCATCTATAATATCACATTTAGCCTAATAATTAGTCACACTATTCATACGGGTCTAAAAATCATATTTTAAAAAATTTTCATTTTGACCCCTAAACTTTTGCATATTTGCACTTTTTCCCCAAGGTTCGGAAATTAAACTTCATCCTATTTTCTTTTGTTTTATGACATGCTGATAATTTTTCCCTTCTATGGCAACATCAAATTCTCACTCTAACATGTACTTATGACTATTAGGTATTATTTTTATCGATTAAGCCCTTTTGCTCGTTTTCACTTAAAACCGAGTAGTACAAGTTGTCTAACATAATTTAAAACCTCATATTCTAAAATAAAACACCAAAATACACAAATTTCAGCTATTGGTATTTTTCCAAATATGAACCCTAGGTTGAATTATTGCTAGCATAAGCTAAATCAAGTTACCGGGACTCTAAAAACGTAAAAATCATTAAAAACGAGGCTAGAACGGACTTACAATCGAGCTTGGGATCTTGGAAACCCTAGCCATGGAGTCTCCCTTGGTATAAACGTCCATGGTGAAGAAGATGAGAAAACTTGGCTTTTAATTTTGTATTTTAATTCATTTTACCCCTAAATGACCAAAATGCCCTTACTACTAAACTTTCCAAAAATTTCATTCATGTCCAATATTTGTCCATAAACTTTGAAATTGGTCAAGTTTCTATTTAAGACCTCCTAATTAATATTTCAAAGCAATTTCATACTAGAAACTTCTAGAATGCAAGTTTTGCAACTTATTCAATTTAGTCCCTAACTTCAAATTAAGCACTTTATGCATAGAATTTCTTCACGAAATTTTCACACAATCATGAAATCATATCATAGACCTCAAAATAATCATAAAATAATTATTTCTATCTCGGATTTATGGTTACAAAACCACTATTCTGATTAGGCCCTAATTTGGGTATTACATTACAAAACTTAAAATTTTTTTCCACTAAACAAGGGTCACACGCCCATGTAGATATGGGACACGGCCGTGTGATCAAGCCGTGTGGTCACACATGCCTGTATCCCGACCCTGTGTAACTCTCTAACTTGTAACTCATGAACAAATTGGGATCATACGGCCAAGTCACACACCCGTGTGCTAGACCATGTGGAAAATTAATTTTCATAAAATAGGTGTAGACTTCACACGCCCGTGCCTTAGGCCATGTCATCCAAACGACTGAGGCACACGCCCGTGTCTCTGTTGTGTGCTCAATTCTGAGCATTCTGTTTTTTAAAATTAAGGTGCTGGGGACATACGTCTAGGACATATGCCCATGAGGCAGACCGACCTAGACACACGCCCGTGTTTCTATCCGTGTGGACAAAATAGGGCTATTTACCAAGTCAATTTCCACCCTCATTTACACCTACACACACATTGTAACACCCTTTACCCATATCCAAGGCCGAAGCAGGGTACAAGGCATTACCAGACTTAACCATACACATAGAGAAAAACCGGGCCATAAAATTTCATTTAATACAAAATTTTTTGAACACATGCATAGACTCATATTTAAAGATATATAACGTGGCATACATGAGCACTTACACATCCATAATCATGCAATAACATGTCATTCACTTTAAACATATTTGCTTACCATCCTGTATATAATATACATTCTTACATTAACTAGAACTAGACATGCTAAATCTTATTCTCATTTTATACCATCAAAATGTAGTTACCAATTTGTCCATTAAACATCCATATTCAAGGCAACATTACTCATATCCATTTAATTCATGATCCACTGGCCTGCATTTAACTTACCTGATGTATTACCAATCATGCATAACAAACAAAGCTAACTATATCATCACATCAAAATATAGGACATGACATGATTAATTAAACTTACAAACCATAATGGATAAGGAGCACAACTCATGATCATATACGATAACTCAATGTAGACCGATATGTATGGTCAAAGTCATAATAATAATACATATCACAAACCAAATTCCTATACATGCCACTCACTTGATATTTTTAATATTTGAATTAATTCTCCCAAAAATGATAGCTTAATAGTGTGATTTTGCCTCCGACGATCTCCAACCCCGAGCCGACCTGCCAAAACTGAAGAAGTAGAGAGGAGGGGTAAGCTTTACGCTTAGTAAGTCCATATGAAGTTAATAAGCAATTACCCACATGTTTTTTTTAAGGTAAAACATCATAATTGTACAATGTACTCTTGTTTAGGTTAAGCTATTTTAAGTTACTAATTCATTTATATCTGGAGCTACGAGACTCCAAATTAAGTTTCGTTATTTTTTCATGAAACTATACTCATATCTTTCTCCCATAAAATTTACAGAATTTTTGGTTTAGTAAATTAGTACAGTTTATTCATTAAAGTTTCCTCTATTTTACTGTCCAACAGTTCTGACCTCTCTTCACTAAAAATTATTTTTCTCATAGTACAGAATTCAGATAATGCTCTCATCTATCTTCCTAAAGAATAGACTCATTAAGGATTTTAATAATATAAATTACAACCCATAATTATATTTGTACAATTTTTAATGATTTTATCACATCGAAATAGGGGATTACGAATTCATTCAGACTCTATCTCATAACAATTTAAATATCTCATAATATAAATTTCGATTACATATACCGTTTCTTTTATGTGAAACTAGAATAATTGGGATTTAACCTCATATTTTATTCACCCCTAATCCAATTTCCACAATTTATGGTGAATTTCCAAAGTTGTACCACTGCAATAACCCAAAACTGCTAAGGCTAAATTTACTCATTGATTACTATTATTCACCAAATCCAAACAATATCATTTCATTCATAATGGTAAGAACACATAATTATGCTTCATAAGCATAAATCCATAATCTCAATGTCATCAAGTATCAAGGACTTATTCCAAATCATGTCATTTTCATAATATTCACCAAATACTATATACATCATAGATCATCACATGTCAAGGCATCACACATAAGTTTAGTGTACATACACATACTCACCAATGACTTATCTCATTGGGATCATCAACGAATACTTTTCCAAATTACCCGTTGAACACTCGGAATATAATCGGATACACGGAATACATGCACATAAGTGCCATGCCCACAGCTAGACAAACTCAATAGCCTGTAGAATATATGTGTAGCCAAGCTACCATGTAACCCTCCCATAAGTGAACTCGGACTCAACTCAATGAGCTCATATGCGTAGTTACATCTCACTAACTCGGACTCAACTCAACGAGTTTGGAACTCAAATATCCTAGTGACATGTCACTTGCATCCTAATCTATTCCTAAGGTTCAAACGGGATTTTCCTCGATCACAAATCTTTGTCATCTTCCAAGGAATGTCCGAAACGATACTTGATAGCATTTCATATTTATGAAATAGCTCACATAATTTCATATTACTCAATAATAACCACAAAGCATAATATTTCATGATAATAATCATCATATCATATAAATAACATTAAATTACTTAAAATAACAATTATGTTACCACAGTTACACATGAACTTACATCTCATTTAATATCAAGGCAATAACATTAAATTACACATTGCATTATTAAAAATCATATGAACTTACCTCGTATGCTAAAATGGCCATTTTTACCATTTTGTCCACAACTTGATATTTTCTGATTTTAGCCTGAATTTCGATTTTTCCTTGCTCTAGCATTTCAAATATAGCCTAATTAGGACTCACATTATTCAAATTAACCCAAAATCTTATTTTGGAAAAATTACAATTTTGCCCCTAACTTTATCAAAATTACATTTTTGCCCCTAGGCTTGTAAATTAAACTTCATCCTATTTCCTTATGTTTTATGACATGCTGATCATTTTTCCCTTCTATAGCAACATCAAATTCGCACTCTAACATGTATTTATGAACATTAGGTATTTTTACCGATTATGTCGTTTTACTCGTTTTCACGTAAAATTGCTTAGTAAAAGTTGTTTAACACAATTTCAAGCTTCATATTCTACCATAAAACATCAAAATAATCACATTTCACCTATGCATATTTTTCCAAATATAAACCCTAGGTTAATTATTGCTAGAATAAGCTTAACCAAGTTGCCGGGATTTCAAAAATGTAAAGAACTTTAAAAACGGGGCTAGGGAGCACTTACAATCGAGCTTTGGAGTTTGAACAAACCTTAACCATGGCTAATACTGTTAGAAATGGTTGAATGAAGAAGATGATAGCTAATTTGGCTTATTTCCCTTTTCAATTCTTTTAATTATTAGTTTACCAAAATACCCTTAACTTAAAAATATTTTATTACACCCATTTCATGTCTATTTTTGTCCAGCAATTAACCATTGGTCTAATTACCATTTAAGGACCCTCAATTTAAAATTTCATAACAATTGAACACCTCTAGTATGTAGAACTCAACTTTTGCACTTTTTACGATTTAGTCCTTTTGACTAAGTTAAGTGCCCGAACGTCAAAATTATCGAACGAAATTTTCACAAAATTATTCTGTGAAATCGTAGACCATAAAAATATAATAAAAAAATAAAATTTTTATCGTCGAATTTGTGGTCCCGAAACCACTTTTCGACTAGGCCCAAAATTAGGGTGTAACACACACAATTCAATGGCATAATCCCTGACATGTATAAGCAACCAAAACATCCATAATCAAGGCTAAATCATATCATTCATTACCAATACTTAACACATTTACTTTAGCATAATTTACCAAATTTGTAACACCCCATACCCGTACCCTACGCCAGGACGGAATACGAGGCGTTACCTAATTCGGTCAAATTTAAAATTTTTTCAATCTAAATCGAAAACTCCATAATAAAGGCCTATGAGGTTCCAAACGTTCATTTAAAACCATTTTGGGATGATTCGAGTCTTTCCACGAACTCGAAAATTTTTTTGCTAGACACAGGAGCACACGCCCGTGTGACCAATTCGACATGGTCGTGCTATTGGCTCGTGTGGCTCACACGGTCTAAGCAATATAGGGACACGCCTGTGTCCTCTACCCGTGTGGAATTAATTCTAAATTCACACCTACAAGGGTTTTCACACGACCTGACACATGCCCGTGTCCCAGCCCGTGTGCAAAAACCTGGACATTCTGTTTTTGACTTCAGCAATTCTTAAGGGTCAAACGGCCAAGGCACACTCTCGTGTGCTAGGCCGTGCCCTTCACACGGCTGAGACACACGGCCGTGTCTCTGCCCGTGTGTTTACTATCATGCATACTGACTTGCAATTTTTATGTGCAATGGACACACGGCCGGATCACACGCCCATGTGGACACACGGCCTAGACACACGCCTATGTGCCTACCTATGTGGACAAAATGAGGCTAGTTACCAAGCTTCTTTGCCACCCTTGCATACATAACCTACATAAAATCACTCTATGCCAATACAAGGATACATCATATAGCCAAAATGGCCACAATGTACAACATTTCATTTGTGCAATTTACTCATCCATGAAAATATCATCTTCAATTTATAAATATCAAAATGAGTATTGACCATTATCCATGGCCTTATACAAAATAAAGGGATTTATCCCAAGCCAAAACATTTGGCTAATTTCTCAATGACACAAAATATTAAAGTCTAAGCCCTATACATGCCATATGCAAAAACAAGAATTCTAACTATACCGAGTGTTCAGGATGATAGTGTGATCGTAACCTTCAACGTCCGATGATTCTCGAGCTATGTAGGCGACACTATAAGAAAATGGAAAAGAGATGGAGTAAGCATAAAGCTTAGTAAGAAGCATGCAAATACATAGCAACAACTATACCATTCATCAACATGCTCTTAATACAAAATAGTTATAAGCACAACTTACTCATCACATCTCACTACACATCATATAATATATTTTGAACTCACGTCTCATACATACCGAATAGGTACCTGTACCACTCACAACATTGTTATACTTTTCTATAAATTTTAAACCATAACTCTCACCGTTGAACCATTCAGAACATTACCGTATATTCAATAAACCTCAACATAGGATAGGTTGCCAATGCCATGTCCCAGACATGGTCTTACACTAGCTTAACTCGTAGTCGATGCATGCCTCAAACATGTCTTACACTGCTTACATCTCGAGGCTGATGCATGTCTCAGACATGTCTTATACTAGCTCTTGTCTCACTACCAATGCCATGTCCCGAACATGGTCTTACACTGGCTCTCGTAATGTGGCCAATGCATGTCCTAGACATGTCTTACACTAGCTCACAATAGTCCATACATCATGGCATGAATATCTAATTTATTTCCTATAGTTTAAACGGGAATTCTACTATCTTAATTAGCATCATGCCTTCTCATTTCCACAATCAACTAATTCATCCTAAATTAACTCATCGCATATAATGACAATGTAGTTGTAATATTTGCATACAACTTACCTCGGTTACAAAATATGGTGTCTAGACGGTTTAATCAATTTCTTGGCCTTCCCCCAATCTAAGTTCAGATTTGGTATTTATTGATCTATAATAACAAAAATTCACAAATTTAGTCACCTTATCAATCTAGGCACCCAATAATCTATACTTGGGTAAAATGAACATTTTACCCCTAGGTCTGAAAATCAATTTTATCGAATTTTGTCCTATCAAAAGCCTATCAGAACCATTTTTACTCTTATAGCAATCCAAAATTTCCACTATCTCGCACATTTATCATCAAACTTTCAACTTATGCAAAATAGTCCCTACTAGGGTTTTCATGAGAAATCCCTTCACAAAAGTTATTTATTACACATCTACTACTCATATTCTTCCATAAAATTTTAGAAAACTATACATATGCTTTCATGGAAAAACCCTAAAATCTCAAGCATTTTGCAAAATAGTCCCTTTAATAGAAAGCTTATGCTTCAAGGTGTCCAAAAATGTAAAAATCATTAACAAAAAGTATGTAAATCACTTACTAGCAAGAGGAATAAGTTGCTGAAATTTTTGAAGCTCAAAACCTCTAACAATGGCTAAAAAATCAGTGGGAGAAGGAAGAATGAAATAAAGAAAAGATGATAGCTAGGTTTAGACATTATTTTATTACACATTATGTCATCCCTTTACCTAATGTTGACTTTTCAACATTTTTTTTATCTCCCATGGCCGGCCAAGCTAAGATCTAAGGGTCTTTTTGCCCTTTAACAATTTAACACCCTTAGCTATCAATTTAATACTTTTGTACATTATGCGATTTAGTCTCTTTTTTTTTTGCAATTGGGCTCATAAACGTCAAAATTAACTCACCAAAATTTTCATACACTACTCATAACATGCTATAACTCCAAAATAATAATAAAATAATTTTTCTGACTTCGGATTTGTGGTCCTGAGACCACTATTCTGACTAGCCCCAGAATCAGGCTGTTACAAAATCAATTCACACCAAACTCACATTCACAAGTATCAACATGAATACTTTCATCATACATCATTCTACTTAGAATTTCTAGCACACCAAAGGACCTATCTCATCCATTTCACAACAATTCATTTAACCATAATAAACATATAGCAACCTGTTACAAAACATAAAAACAAGAAGGCATATTAACGCATATACTTATATAAATGGGCTTACAATCTTTTTAGCCAAAAGAAGCCAATTACATGGCTAAATACCAAATCACTTTAAACAAATATAAGCCAATACATTTGGCCAAATCAAATGACACATATAACAAAATGACCAAGTCCCTATACATTCCATACTTTCAAAATAATAAGATCATCAATACCCAAAAATGAGAGTTTGATAGTGTGATTTGAATCTCCGACGATCTCTGATTCGAGTTAGCTTAGCAACACTATAAAACATGGAAAATAAACAGAGTAAGCTATATAGCTGATTAAGCTCGTATGCAAGAAATAAGAAATCTTACCATGCATATAACATTTAAATATTATAACATAATTAAATCTAAATTTACCATAGTCTCATAATCATAAGTCATTACACCACAAAGCTTACCTCATTTTCATTGTTTCAAGTATTTAATAAACACGAGCTTTATGTACATACCTGAACCATCTCGAAATGAATTTACACATATTGTCATCTTTGACATACCCATGAATCACTCGGAATAAAAATATCAGATACTTGGGATTTTTTTACACTATGTGCCAATACGTAGCCAATGCTACTTCAATCTCATATCACATAATCGCTCACCCTCGAGTTATCAACTGATACGATCTCATCTTGTGAAATGATTTGATTCGTTTAGATGCTTGATCGTCAAAATGAGAAGTTTATTCTATTTGGAGTTTATTAAAATTTGGCTAAGTGATAGTTTAAACAAAGGGGTTTCAAAGAGTGTTTAAGATAAGTTAATGGTATATTGGCTAAAAAAAGAAATTTAGGTAAAGTTAAGATGGATAGTAAGGATGGAAAATGGGATTAATGCCAAGGAAGAACTAATACTAGAGAAAGTATTGACCTGAACCTTACACGATGCTTAAGATGGATGGAAGATGGAAGATAGGATCTTGATCTGCTATCTGGGAAGATAGGAACCAAAGATATCAATGGGGTGAATGCCACACTCGGTTTAGGAGTGATAAGTTCAAAGAAACAGAATGACGCCACTAGCAAGCTAGATAAGTCAAGCTAAGTCTAAAACGAATTAAGAGAGTTGAAAAACTCACAAATGTTATAAACATTCAACAATGATCAAAATTCTTTACAAAATGAAAAGAGCTAAATATTTATAGCCATTACATGAGCTAGCCGAATATTCATTTTAGATAGCTGAATGGATAGCAAGCAACTCAATAGCCAATTCACATTCAACTCAAATGAACCAAGCTTCCAAGAAGTTTCCTAGTAATTTCCTTTAGGCTTCCTAATAAGCTAAATGAAATTAATGTTGAGCTGAATAATCCTTGATAGGTTCGGCCAAGAGAATGCATAGACTTAATTTGCTGCTTTGATTAGTTGAACAACCTTAGAGAATTAAAATCCAGCTTGAGAAGAATAATTAATAACTCTTTTGGCTCTTGATTTTTCACGAAATGTCACATGGAGAAGAGAAAATAGCAGCTGGGTTTTTAAATCAATTCATTGTCCATTGAGCTCCTCGAATAGGCACATAGAAAAGAGGAATCAGCAGCTCCTTTAATGCCATCCCATGCATACTTTCTTTAATGCTTTCCTTTACTATTAAGCTAGCTGATTCAGCTGAATTAATTGCCCATAAACACCAAATAAATTCGGTCAAAGACATAATAATACATGCACATTAAATTCAACAATTTAAATCAGCTTAAGACACATTTAATCAATTAACTTCGGCTGGACATATTAAATAGCAATATGAAATAAATTTGTCTAGACTTGACACAATAAATAGCTACTAATTATGTATTAACTAAGACACGTTTAAACTTAATTAAGATGTCCAGAATTTTGACATATTAAAATGCAATTTCATTATTTGAGCTAAACTTAACTAAATTAACCAACTTAATTAATTTATTCCAGCAACTAAAAACACATAAAATAAAATGAAATAAAATCAAGCTCAATGAGCTTGGATGAGCTATGAACGAGCTGAATGAGCTTGTATCAAATTACGTGGAACATTTGAATCGGACATCTTTGATTGTTCGATTATTCCAGCAATAGTTTCCAACCCAAGCTTGCTTAATTAAGGCCTGCACACAAATGAACAAACTAAAATTAAGCTTCATTTTACACTTAGGCCCCTCTTGTTTAGGCCAATCTTGATGGCATCAAGTTGTGTCGTAACATGATGAAATCGAGATCGTATCATACCCTCCCGCTTGAAGATGATTTGTCCTCAAATTCGGCCATTTGCTCGCCAAAAAACTCTCAAGGACGCAAACCTTTTTGTTCATGAGTCCAACAAAATTGTTTCCAAAAACGTAAGAACCACAAATGGTTCGAAAATAGGAGGCTACCACTTCGGCTTGTAACCTACACAAGAATGCGATAGATTAGTGGCACTAGAAATTATAAACTCAAAAGAACTTTCAAAAATCTTATTCAAAAATTGAACATATGAATCAATGCCGAGATCAAAAATAGAAGTTGGTCTTACCTTATCATAATGAATCAAGAAATTCATTGATGGCAACAAACCTGAATCACAAGGCATTCAATAGCTATAATTTTGGGAATCAGCTTTCCATGGTTCAAATCCCTTAGACAATGATATAGAATGATGAGCACCAGGATCAAAGACAAAGTATTCTCTTGCCATTTCAATTTGATGTGACAATTTCATGACCGACATCATAGAAAGGACACAATGCAATTTTAAGTCATTATCATGCAAAACATGTTCAAACCTTTTAAACCACAATATGGAGCAATTTCCAGAATCATAAATCAAATTTTGACTTTGCAAGCCAACAAGATTCACATGTTTTGCTTTCGAACAAAATAAAGGTAGAACTCGGAGAAAATAGAAGAGGTCAACACATTGATTCAAAATACAATTTTGATACTCACCTTCGCTTGACATCAACTTAGTGATATTAAAAACACAGTTTTGATCAATCGTTCCGCAATGCAACAAAAAATTCATTTTCACCAAGACATCACACATGCTAAGCAAACAAGAGTTAAGCATACAAAAATTTGAATAATCAAACCTTTCACGTTTCATCCGTAAAGGCTTTCTCAAACATGTGGTTTTTGCACAACATATTAAAGAATTCACGTTATCAACATAAACAAACAGTTTAAGCATTTTAGAAGTCAACTCTTTACTACACAAAATCAATTTTTTTTTGCTGATTCATTCTTACTACATCAACAAACTTGTCAAACGCAATACTTATCAATAGTAAGACTCTTCAAGCCACTATCTAAAACAAGGTCATCAATAATCTGAAAATGATGCTTAGATAAATTAAGGTGAGGAATTCTTTCACTCACTAAGCCATCAGCAATTACCTCGTCAACATTCAAATTTGGTTTTCGTGATTCAATGGCTAAAGAATCCTTGCCTTGCTTACCTTTAAGCACTTGTGGACTAGGTCATCTACGATCTTACCTTTCTCGATCAATCGGAATCGTCTCTTTTTAGAAAGGTATTGAAGTTGAAATTTATCAATGGGTGTTTGAGAAACCTAAAAAGAAGAAACAATACAAGGAGAACTCACAGGATAGTTAGTAAAAACATCCTTGCTTTTTCTTTCTCACTTTCTTCCTTTTCACTCGTTTCTTTTTCTAACTCATTTTCAAACTCTCGTTCTTTTACCACAGTGTCTTTTATTTTGGAAAACTCGATGACACTCACTTCTCGCTCATTTTCTTTTCTTTTTTCATACTCACTCTCTTTTTCAATTTTTTTTCTTGATCACATTCTTTTTCAGTCTCAATCTCGTTGCTGTTTCTCACTCTCTTTTTCTTTTTTGATTTCTTTTTATTTCATTTCTCTCCTCTCAATTTCATTCCATATTCACTCATTTTCCCTTATTAACATTTCTTACTTCTCTTTTCTTTTTATTTCTTTTTGTCTCTTTCTTTCATTACAAGATGGAAGTGATACAAATGACTTAGAATGGAAACACTCTCATTGGGTATGAATGGGATAACTTACATATGAAAAACGATCACCTTTTTAGATTGATTCTTAGTGGATGAGTACCTTGGTGCATACGTAGTATTACTTGTGATTTCTTGTTCGTCACCTTAAAAAGCTTCAAACTCGAAACTTTCTTTGCTTCGTCTTGGATTCCTTGTTGAATAGGAATTATGATATGAATCTCTTCTCAAAAAATCATTGGATGTTTTTCTCCATGATGATCTTGTTCCCGTCCTTTGACTTGGTAAAATTTGCTCATTTTGGTCTCGTTTTACGATACGTTCCAAACGTTCTCATAATGGTTTTAGACGTCTTTGGAGCATTTGACCCACCTCTTGAATAAATGCTTGATATGTTGGGTCGGACAAAACATCATCATCATCAACAATCCTTTCAGAACTTCAAGACAGTTTTTTTTAAATCCTCACTACAAACCTCACCAATCCGCTCATAAAGAAAGAAGAAAACAAATGAACATTCCACTTGTGTTTCACTCAAACTTTTGGCTTTTTTTTTGCTCTATTGCTCTCACAAATCTCTTGCCTTTTACCACTCGAGTCTCCTCTTCAAGTTCTCAATGGACTACTTAGACAAATCAACAATCGTTATGGAATCGGCTTTAAAATTTCACGTAAGTGTAGGGAAAGATTTTGGGACAAAAGGGTAGGCTAGAAATAAAATAAAAAGGTTTGAAATGTGGCCGAATGGTTTTAAGGACAAAAGAATAATTTGGGGCAGTAGTAACACTTTGAATTAGCTTTTTTTTCTCTTTCTTTTTTTAAAAAAAAATCAAACAAACTTTTATACTCCAAAAAAAATTGATTTTCACATTTTGATCTTTCAATTGATGCAAAAACCTTTTTTTTCCACGATTTTTTTAAATTTATTTGAATTTTTGTTAGTTAAATACAATCCCGGGAATACCAAAAACGTCGATACTTATTTAATTTTCACTATCTCTAATACCAAATGATACGATCTCACCTCATGAAATGATTTGAGTCATTTAGATGCCTGATCGTTTAAAAGAGAAGTTTCGTTCTATTTGGAGTTTATATGAAATTAGGCTAAGTGATGGTTTAAACAAATGGGTTTCAAAGAGAGTTTAAGATAGGTTAATGGTATATTGGCTAAACAAAGAAATTAAGGTAAAGTTAAGGATGGATAGTATGGATGGAAAATGGAATTAATGCCAAAGAAGAACCAATACTATAGAAAGTATTGACTCGAACCTTATACGACGCTTAAGAAGGATAGAAGATAGAAGATAGAATCTTGACCTACTATCTAGGAAGACAGGAACCAAAGATATTAATGGGGTGAACGCCACACTCGGCTTAGGAGTGATAAGTTCAAAGAAATAGAATGACGCCACTAGCAAGCTAGATAAGTTAAGCTGAGTCTAAAATGAATTAAGAGAGTTGAAAAACTCACAAATGTTATAAACATTCAAAAATAAGCAAAAGTCTTTACAAAATGAAAAGAGCTAAATATTTACAGCCATTACATGAGCTAGCTGAATAGTTAGTTTAGATAACTGAATGGACAACAAGCAACTCAATATCCAGCTCACATTCAGCTCAAATGAACCAAGCTTCCAAGAAGTTTCCTAGTAATTTCCTTTAGGCTTCCTAATAAGCTGAAAGATATTAATGTTGAGCTGAACAACATTGGAGAATTAAAATCCAGCTTGGGAAGAATAATCAACAACTCTTTTGGCTCTTGATGTTTCACGAAAAGTCACATGGAGAAGAGAAAACAACAATTGGGTTTTTAAATCAATTCATTGTCTATTGAGCTCCACGAATAGGCACATAGAAAATAGGAATTAACAGCTCCTTTAATGTCATCCCATGCATGCTTTCTTTAATGCTTTCCTTTGCTATTAAGCTAGCTAATTCAGCTGAATTAATTACCTATAAACACCAAATAAATTTGGTCAAAGACATAATAATACATGCACATTAAACTCAACAATTTAAATCAGCTTAAGACACATTTAATCAGCAGCAGCTAGGACAAATTTAATCAATTAAGTTCAGCTGGACATATTAAATAGCAATATGAAATAAATTTGTCCTAGACTTGACACAATAAATAGCTACTAATTATGTTTTAACTAATATACATTTAAACTTAATTAAGATGTCCAGAATTTTGACATATTAAAATGCAATTTAATTATTTAAGCTGAACTTAACTAGATTAACTAACTTAATTAATTTATTCCAGCAACTAAAAACACATAAAATAAAATGAAATGAAATCGAGCTCAATGATCTTGGAAGAGTTATGAACGAGCTGAATGAGCTTGTAGCAAAATGCATGGAACATTTGAATCGGACATATTTGATTGTTTGATTATTCCAGCAATGGTTTCCAACCCAAGCTTGCTTAATTAAGGCCTGCACACAAATGAACAAACTAAAATTAAGCTTCATTTTACACTTAGGCCCCTCTTTTTTAGGCCAATCTCGATGGCGTCAAGTTGTGTCGTGACATGATGTGGTCAGGATCACATCATCGACGGGCCTGCTCACACAAGCTGTCAGTAAAGATGTAGCTACACGGTGATGCTCACACAAGCTATCAAGTATCCACAACATATGCTGGTATACTCAACCCCCAGTAGGACGTACAAGACCAGCACCCGGATCACATAATCACATAACAAATAATGACCCTAGTGACGTGTCACTTGTATCTTAATCTAATCCTAAGGTTCAACGGAGTTCTCACTTGCCGAATCATTGTTGAACTCGTTCGTAGAATTATACTCATTCACATAATCAAACATACGATTCATGCAATATTAAAGCATTTAAGTACAATTATTCTAAAGCTTATTTTTAACATATGAAATTACCTCGGTACAAAATGGTCAATAGTTCTATTTAGTCCACAATCTTGTTCTTTCCCCAGTTTAGGTTAGAACCTCTTCTTTCTTGATCTATAATATCAAATTTAACTCATTCAAACATCAAATTATTCAATTTAATCCTAAAAACACATTATGGCAAAATTACATTTTTGCCCTTAACTTTTCAACTTTTTACATTTTATCCCTAGGTTCGTAAAATGATTTTCATTCAATTTTATCACGCCCAAGCCTAGTGAACCTATTCCTTGCTCATAACAGCCCACATTTTTCATTTATTCACATTTTTACACACATTTTACAACTTTTACAAATAGGTTCCTATTTGACATTTTCATCAAAATTAACTTGGTAAATGTTGTTTATCTAACATCAAACATGCATTTTCTACCACTAAATATAAAAATACACAAATATTTAACATGGGTAAAATTTTATACTTTGATTTTCTTTCAAATTAATCATTGAAATAGCTAGATTAGGTTGAGACAAATTCAAAAACATAAAAATCATTAAAAACGAGACAAAGACAAACTTACAATCGAGCTTGGAAGCTTGGTTAAAACCCTAGCTATGGTGACCCTTGAAATTTGGCTATGGGGGATGAAATTAGTGCAACAGCCCTTTTTAGGGTCAAATCAAAATAGTGGTTTCGAGACCACAAATCTGAAGTAGAAATATTTATTGTGATATTGTTTTAAGGTCTAAAGTATGATTGAATGATTATGGGAAAAATTCGTTAAGAATTTTATCGATAATGTGTCTAATTTGATTAATAGGACTAAATTGCAATAGGTGCAAAATGTGCGTTCTAGAAGCTAAAGGTGTCTAATTGCTAGGAAATTTTAAATTGGAGCTCCTTAAATGGTAATTAAACCATTATACTTTAAGTTGGACAAAAATGGAGGGTAAAATTTCAAAGTTTTAAGTGAAGGGCATTTTAGTCATTTTCAAATAATGACAAAGTTTACTAAATAAAACATCTCCATCTTCTTCAATTTCATCCCTTGACTGAAATTTACAATAGGAAGACATAGCTAGGGTTTTTCGAGCTTCCAAGCTCGATTATAAGTCCGTTCTGGCCCCGTTTTTAATAATTTTCATGTTTTTGAGATCTTTATAACCTAATTTAGCTATTTCAAGGACTAATTTGTAAGAAAGATTTACCCATGTTATATATTTGTGTATTTTGATGTCTAATGGTATAAACTGTATGTTAGTTGTAAGATAAATAACTTTTGGTAAGAGATTTTTGGTAAAAATGTAAAGAAAAACTTATTTGTAAAAGTTATAAAACAAGTAGTAAAAGTGTGATTTAGTGGAAAATATGGGCTAGTATAAGTAGAAAATGGTTCGGCTAGGCTTGGGTTCTGAAGAAATTGAATACATCACAGTTTACTAGCCTAGGGACTAAATTGTAAAATTGTGAAAGATTAGGGGCAAAAATGTAATTTTTCTATAATATGATTTTTGGGCTAAATTGAATAATGTGAGTATTAAATAAGTTAAATTTGTTATTATAGATCAAGAAAAATGAGGTTCGGACCTAGATCGGGGGAAAAATAAATTGTTTGACGATTAGGTCCAATTCTACTATTTTTGTACCGAGGTAAGTTCGTATGTAAATAATGCATTGTTATATCTATGTTTTAAATGCTTTAATATTGTATGAATTGTGGTTGACTCTTGGGATGTATTCGACAAAGTTTTGACAAATGAGAAATCCCGATTGAACCTTAGGAATAGAATAGGATATCTCACTAGGAACCCATGTATATATGTGATTATGTAATTTGAGTACTGTTCTCGTACGTCCTACCAGTGGCTAGGTAGTCTGGCATGTGTTGCGGATACCTAACAACTTGTCTGAGCAGCACTGTGTAGCTACATCCTAACTGACACCTTGTGTGAGCAGGCCCGTGAATAGCTCGAAAACAAGCCCATATGTATTATGAGATATGAGGCAGCTTCAGCTACATATATGAAACTTATGTGCAAGATTTTCGAGTATCCGTTAATATTCTGAGTGTTCAACAGGAATGTCAAAGTGGTGAAAGGATATAGTTATGTTACGAGATGGTACAGGTATGTACGTAAAACTCAAAAGTAATGAGCTTAATATGTGATGAACTCTTGGTAGGATTATGATTGAGTAAGTTATGACTATAAGATTTTGATAATGTTCATGCTAACCTTCATCATATTAATTGTATGTTAGATGTATGGTTATGATGCTTATTATTTGCATAGGAATTTACTAAGCTATATAGCTTACTCCCCTTTTCTTTCCCTTGTCTTATTGTGTCACCAAGCTAGCTTGGGGTTCGGAGACCGTCAGAGATCCACTCATACTATCAACAATTATTTTGGTATCAATGATTTCAACATTTTAAGTTATGGCTTGTATAGGGGACTTGGTCATTTTGTTATGTGTCATAATTGATTTGGCCAAATGTGTTGGCTTATATTGGTTAGAAGTTCATTTTGTATAAGGCCATTGGAAATGGGCTAATATTGGTTATAAGTATATTTATGTAATGATGCCTTCCATGAATAATGTATTGATGTCTTGGTTGTGGATGTTTGGTTGTATGTATATGCTATGTTATATTGTGTACGTGTGTGCATTAAAGAGTGGCAAAATGGCTTGGAAAATAGCATTATTTGTCCACATGGGTAGACACACGGGCGTGTGTCTAGGCTGTGTGTGACACACGGCCTATCCCATGGGCATGTCTTTAGGCCGTGTGTCCCTTGCACCTAAATTTTGAGAAACAAAATGCTCAAAATGGAGCACACGGGCAGAGACACGGGCGTGTGCCCTAACCATGCGAAGTCTGCACCTGTTTTATAAAAATTAATTTTCCACATGGCCTAGCACACGGGCGTGTGGCTCGGCTGTGTGAGCTTAATTTGGTCATGAGTTACAAGTCAGAGAGTTACATGGGGTTGGGACATGGGCATGTGTGACCACACGGTCTGCCCACATCGGCATGTTCCATATCCACACGGGCGTGTGCCCCCTGTTTAATGAAAATTTTTCTAAGTTTTGTATAATTTTCTAAAGTTCTTGGTTTAGTACCGAACCACTTCCAAAGCATGTTTTGGGTCTCATAGGCTTGTATTAGAGACTTTACGATTAAATGCAAAAAGTTTTAATTTGGGCGCAAATGTATAACTCAAAATTGTATGTTTGATTGTGTGACAAGTCCGGTAATGCCTTATACCTTGTTTCAGTAGTGAATACGGGTAAGGGGTACTATATTTAGTAGTATCAGAGCTACAATTTAGTTAATTCTCAGGGTAGCGTATGGTGATCTGAAAATAGACCTCCCATGGTTAGTCAGGAAGGAGGGGCTAGAGAAGCCTCCCTCTACATGATGAACGAGTGGTATTCGGAGTCTGTTCGAACAAATCCGAATGCTCAACATCCTCTACCCCCTCCTTATCCCCAATCGATTCCTATAGTTCCTCAGGATGTGGATTTGGCAAGACTGAATAAGCCTTCGGTTGATAAGATTCAGAAGCAAGGAGCTGGAAAATTTAAGGCTAATGTAGATGATGACCCCAAGAGAGCCGAGTTCTGGCTTGAGAATACTATTAGGGTATTAGATGAGTGATCATGTACATTCGAAGAATGCTTGAAATATGCTATATCATTATTGAGTGACACAACATATCATTGGTGGAAGACACTAGTATCTATGGTACCGAGAGAGAGGGTTACATGAGAATTTTTTCAAGAGGAATTCCAAAAGAAATATATCGGTTAGTGGTTCATCGATCAGAAACATGAGATGGATCTGATTGATATCATCACAACATAGACACATGAAACACATTGTGGAATCTTTCTAATTTCAACGATAAAGCTAATCGATAAGCCACTAGTCTTATCCTTTCAATAACCTCATACGGACCAATAAATCGTGGACTCAGCTTGCATTTGCGACCAAATCTAAGAATTTTCTTCCACGGAGACACTTTTAGAAATACCTTATCACCGACTTGAAATTCAATTTCCTTTCATTTTAAACCCGTGTATGATTTCTATCTATCTGAAACTACTTTCAAACAACCATGAATTATTTTCACTTTTTCTTTGGTTTCTCCAACCAAATCAACCCCGTGAATCTATCTCTCACTGAGCTCGGGTCCAATACAACAAAGTTCAACACTTGTGACCATACAATGCCTCATACGGTGCCATCTTTATACTCAACTAAAAACAGTTGTTATAAGCAAATTCGACTAAAGGTAGATATTTTTCCCAACTATGTTCAAACTCTAAAACACAATAGTGAAGCATATCTTCGAGTACCTGAATTGTCCTTTCAGATTGACCATCTGTCTGCGGATGAAACGCGGTACTAAAATTCAACTTTGTGCTCAAAGCCTCTTGCAACTTCTTCCAAAAGCGAGGCATAAACCTTGAATCTCTATCCAAAATAATAGAAATAGGCACTCCATGCAATTTAACAATATCAGCAATGTACAATTTAGGTAGCTTATCAAGTGAAGATTCGATACGTACAAGAATAAATGAGACGATTTCGTCAATCTATCAACAATGACCCAAACATCATCATCTTTCCTCGGAGTCAGAGGTAATCCAGTTATGAAATCTATCATAATTCTGTCCTATTTCCACTTGAGAATCATCATAGGCTGAAGTAATCTCGAAGGTGCTTGATGTTCGGCCTTTACTTGTTGACAAATTAAACATCTCGATACGAATTCAGAAATATCTCATTTCATACTTGACCACCAATACAATTTCTTCAAATCAGTATATATTTTCATACTTCTTGGATGAACAGACAGACAACCACAGTGTGGCTCATGAAGAATTTTCTGAATAAGCTTAGTTTCTCTGGGTACACAAATCCTACCTCAGAACATCAAACAATCATCGACCCCAATTTGAAAGTCTGAATCACTAGTTGATTTACACTGAACTCTTTTAGCTTAAAGTTCTTTGTCACATTTCTGAGCTTCAAATTTGTTGAAGAAATACCGGCCTAGCTTTCAACTCAGCTATAATCGAGCCATCATAGAATAAAGTTAGCCATGTATTCATTGCTCTTAAAGCAAACAAATATTTCCTACTTAAAGCATCAGCGACTACATTCGCCTTTCCCAGATGATAATCGATTACCAATTCATAGTCTTTTAACAATTCAAGTCATCTCCGTTATCACAAATTCAAATCCTTTTGATCATTAAATACTTCAAACTCTTGTGATCGGTAAAGATGTGACACTTCTCACCGAATAAATGGTGTTTCCAAATCTTTAAAGCAAACACAATGGCAGCCAATTCCAAGTTGTGCGTCGGATAATTCTTTTCGTGCGATTTCAACTGTTTCTAGGCATAAGCTATCACTTTGCCCTCTTGCATCAACACACATCCAAGACAGTTCAATGATGCGTCGCTGAAAATCACAAACTCTTTTCCCGACTCAGGATGCACTAATATCGGTCCCTCAGTTGACAATGCTTTCAACTATTGAAAACTCTTTTGGCATTTCTCCTACCATTCGAACTTAACATTTTTCTGTAACAATTTTTTCATAGGTGTAGCAATCATTGAGAATCCCTTAACAAAACGTCGATAATACTCGGCTAAGCCCAAAAAGCTTCTAACCTTAGATACATTCATCGGTGATTTCCAATCAACAATTGTCGAAATTTTACTGTGATCAACTCTTATACCTTTCGCTAAGACAATATGCCCTAAAAATCCAACTTCTCAAAGCCAAAACTCACTTTTGCTGAATTTAGCAAACAACTTCTTATCTCTCAAAGTCTGCAATACAATTCTTAAATGTTTGGCATGCTCAGACTCATCTCAGGAATAAATTAAAATGTCATCAATGAACACAACTACAAACTTGTCTAAATATGGTCAGAAGATTTGATTCATCAAATCCATAAAAATAGTAGGAGCATTAGTTAATCCAAAAGACAGAACAAGAAACTCGTAAAGTCCATACCTCGTTCTGAACACGATTTTCGGCACATCATAGTCTTTAACTCTCAACGATAATAACTAGATCTCAAATCTATCTTGGAGAATATTGTTGCCCCTTTCAAATGGTCAAATAAATCATCAATCCTCAGTAAAGGATACTTGTTCTTTATCGTAACCTTGTTGAGTTAAAACTAATCGATACAAAGTCTCATGGATCCATCTTTCTTCTTGACGAATAATACCGATGCACCTCAGGGAGAAAAACTCAGTCTTGCAAAGCCCTTGTCTGTCAACTCTTGTAACTGAGATTTTAATTCTTTCAGCTCAGCTGGAGCCATTCTATACGGAGCTATCAATATCGATGCAGCCCCTGGTACCAAATCAATAGCAAACTCCACTCTCTGACCAGTGATAACCTTGTCAACTCTTCTGGGAACACATCTGGATATTCACAAAATACAGGCACAGATTCGATCTTCATTCAGACACTTTAGTATTCAGTACATACGTGAGAAATGCTTCACAACCATTTCTTACATACTTCTAAGCCGACATCGACAAAATCACAATAGGCAATTCACCCGACTCATCCAACTCAACCTGAAGAGTTTCATTGTTTTGACATTTCAATTCAATAACCTTTTGTCTACAATTCATTACGACATCATGAAAAGTCAACCAATCCATTCCAAGTATCACATCAAACTCATCAAATGGAAAAAGCATTAAGTCAGCCAGAAAATAGTGACCCCGAATCATTAAATGACAACTCTTACAAACTTTATCAACTAAAACATTTTGCCTAAGGGGTTCGACACCTTAATCACAAACTCAGTAGACTCAACAGGAAAATTCTTAGTAGATACCAAATTTATACAAATATAGGAATGAGTCGATCCAGGATCAATTAATGCAACTACATTAGTATCGTAAAGAGAAAATGTACCAGTGATCACGTCAGGGGAGGACGCATCCTTGCGAGCACGAATAGCATAATCTCTCGCAGGTGCTCTAGCTTCCAATCTCATAGCTGAGTCTTTGGATACTCCTCTGCAATTGGTCCCATTTCCTGTATTTCTCACTGGCCTCCCTCTAGCAGCAGTGTTACTCAATCTTGTATTCTGAAAATTATCATTTTCAACCATTTTCGAGCAATCTCAAATAAAATGATCTTGGGAGCCACATTTAAAACAAGCCCGATTATTCATCCTACATTCAATGGGATGTCGTCTACTGCAGTGTTTGCATTCAGGCTTATTAGACCTAGCATTACCTATGCTCGCTATGGATGTAGTTTGGGCCTTAGAACCCGAATATTGCTTCCCACAATTTCTATTGGGATACTCGACTGAAGCATTGAAGCGTGCATACAAATCTCTGGATTTCTTTGACGAAGATTGAAAAGACTTATTTATCGACCTCTTTCTTGAATCTCTAGCCTCAAACTCAGCTTTTCTATTTTCCTTACTCAACTTTTCGGCTTTGCAAGCTTGTTCGACTAGCACAACAAATTCTTTCAACTCTAAAATCCCAACTAACAGCCTAATGTCCTCCTTCAGCCCATCTTCGAATCTCTTACACATAATAGCCTCTGTTGAAAGACATTTTCGAGCATACTTACTCAGTCTAACAAACTCCCGCTCGTATTCAGACACAGTCATTCGACCTTGTTTCAACTCTAAGAACTCTTTGCGTTTCTGATCAATAAACTGCTCACGGATGTGCTTCTTTCTAAATTCCTCTTGGAAGAAATCTCTAGTAACTCTTTCCCACGATACCATAGATATAAGAGTGTTCCACCACTGATATTCCATATCCCTCAGAAGTGATATAGCGCATTTCAAACACTCATAGGGGTGCAAGAAAGCTCATCAAATATCCGGATAGAGTTCTTAAGCCAAAATTTTACTCTCTCAGGATCGTCATTGACATTTGCTCTAAATTCTTCAGCCCCTTATTTCTGAATCTTATCAACTGGAGGCTTATTTAATCTTACCAATTTCACACTTTGTGGAGCTACGAGAATCAGATGAGGGTTAGGTGAGGGTGGAGGATGTTGGGCAATTGAATTTTTCTGAACAAACTCAGCAAACCACTTATTTATCCTTTGGAAGAAGGCTTCCCTAGCCTCTCCTCCTTGACTAATTGTCACTGGCCCACTTTTAGATGGTGCAGTCCCTTGAGCAAGAGCCGGTACACTCAACGTCATCAGCCACTTCTCGATCGGGGTCTATTTACTATATGAAAACACAATTTAAATTGTCAAGAGTCGTCACACTATCAAAATTTATATATGGCATGTATAGCTAGACTCTTACACACGCTACATTCTTCTAGGAATCGACCAAACTATACCTCTGATACCACTAAATGTAACACCCCTTACCCGTATTCAATGCCAGAACAAGGTCTGAGATGTTATTGGACTTACCACATGAACAATCATACAATTCTGAGCCATAAAATTTGCTCCAAATTAAAACCATTTGTAATTAATCATAAAGTCCCTAATACGAGCCTACGAGGCCATAAACATGCTTTAGGAGTGGTCTGGGACTAAACCGAGAACTTTAAAAGTTTTTACAAAACTTAGAAAATTTTTCCACTAAAGAGGGTTCACATGCCTGTGTGGATATGGGACACGCTCGTGTGGTCACACATGCCCATGTCTTGACCCCGTGTAACTCTCTGACTTGTAACTCATGAAGAAATTGGGATCACACAGCCAAGTCACACGCTTGTGTACTAGACTGTGTGGAAAATTAATTTTCATAAAATAAGTGCAGACTTCACACGCCCAGGACACATGCCTGTGCCTTAGGACGTGTCATCCTCATGGATGAGACACACGCCCGTGTCTCAGCCCGTGTGCTCAATTCTGAGCGTTCTGTTTCTCAAAATTAAAGTGCAAGGGACACACAGCCAAGACATATGCCCATGAGCCAGACCGTGTGTCACACACAGCTTAGACACACACTCGTGTGTCTATTCGTGTGGACAAAATAGGGCTATTTACCAAGCCAATTGCCACCCTTATTTACACCTACACACACGCAAGTTCAATAGCATAATCTGTAACATCTCGATTTTGGGTCTGGTCGGAACAGTGGTTTCGGGACCACGAATCCAACGTAGAAAGGTTTATTTTTATTATATTTTTATGGTCTACAGTTTTATAGGATTGTTTCGTGAAAATTTCGTTCGAAAATTTTATCGATTGGACACTTAATTTAGCTAAAAGGACTAAATTGCAATAAGTGCAAAATTTAGATTCTACATGCTAAAAGTGTTAGATTGCTATGAGATTGTAAATTAAAGGTCCTTAGATGGTAATTAGACCATTTGTTAAGATAGTGGACAAAAATGGACATAAAGTAAGAGAATTTTTATGTTTTAAGTTAGGGACACTTTAGTCATTTGATTAAGAAATGAATTAATAAAAATAAAGTCAAAATTTTTTCCATCTTCTTCCTACATGACCAAAATTTTGGAGAAGCCATAGCTAGGGTTGGCCAAGCTTCCAAGCTCGATTGTAAGTCTGTTCTAGTTCTGTTTTTAATGATTTTTATGTTTTCTAGATCTTTGTAACCTAATTTAGTTATTTCAAAGACTAATTTGAGGGGAAATCAAAGTCTAAAATTTTACCCATGTTAGACATGCATGTATTTTGATGTCTAATGGTAGAAAATGTATGTTAGTTGTAAGATAAACAGCTTTTGCTAAGTGATTTTCGGTAAAAATATAAAAAAGGACTTATTTGTAAAAGTTATAAAATGAGTAGTAAAAGTGTGATTAGGTGGAAAATTTCGGCTGATATGAGTATGAAAATGTTTCAGCTAGGCTTGGGTTTTGAAGAAGTTGAATATATTTCATTTTACGAGCCTAGGGACTAAATTGTAAAAAATGTGATACATTACGGGCAAAAATGTAATTTTTACCATAATATGATTTTTGGGCCAAATTGAATAATAAGAATATTAAATGAGTTAAATTTGTTATTATATATCAAGAAAAACGAGGTTCAGACCTAGATCGAGGGAAAAACAAAGTGTTTGACGATTAGGTCCAATTCTACTATTTTTGTACCGAGGTAATTTCGTATGTAAATAATGCAATGACATACTTATGTTTTAAGTGCTTTAATTGTAACAGCCCGATTTTGGGCTTAGTCGGAATAATGGTTTCGTGACCACAAATTTGACGTAGAAAAATTTATTTTTCTTACATTTCTATGATCTACAGTTTTATGAAATGATTCTGTGAAAATTTCGTTCGAATATTTTGACGTTTGACCACTCAATTTAGCAAAAAGGACTAAATTGCAAAAAAGTGAAAAACTTGAGTTCTATAAGCTAGAGGTGTTTAATTGCTATGAAATTTTAAATTATAGGTCCTTAGATGGTAATTAGACCATTACTTAAGTTAGTGGACAAAAATGGACATACAGTAAGAGAAATTTTAGTGTTTTAAGAAAAGGACATTTTGGTTATTTGGTAATTAAATGAATTAAAAAGTAAAAATCAAGCCAAAATTTGTCAATCTTCTCTTCCATGGCCGAATATCCCTAAGGAAGACATAGCTAGGGTTTGTTCATCTTCCAAGCTCGATTGTAAGTCCGTTCTTGCCCTTTTTTTAATGCTCTTTACATTCTTGAAGTCGTTGTAACTCGATCTACCTATTTCTAACACTAATATGAGGTATGATTAAGGTCTAGAGTTTGACCCATGTTAGACATGTGTGTATTTTGATGGATAATGGTAGAAAATGCATGTTTGTTGTTAGAAAAACAACTTTTGCTAAGTGATTTTCGGTAAAAATGTCAAAAAAGGACCTATTTGTAAAAGTTACAAAACTAAGTAGTAAAAGTGTGATTAAATGAAAAATGTGGGTTGGTATGAGTACTAAAATGGTTCGCCTAGGCTTGGGTGTTGGTGAAATTGAATACATTTCAATTTACGAGCTTAGGGACTAAATTGTTAAAATGTGAAACATTAGGGGCAAAAAAGTAATTTTTCAATAATATGATTTTTGGACTGAATTGAATAATGCTTGCATTAAATAAGTTCAATTTGTTACTATAGATCAAGAAAAATGAGGTTCGGACCTAGATCAGGGGAAAAACAAAGTATTTGACGATTAGGTCCCAGTCCCACTATTTTTGTACTGAGGTAAGTTCGCATGTAAATAATGCATTGTTATATTTATGTTTTAAATGCTTTAATATTGTATGAATTATGATTGACTCTTTGGAAGTATTCGACAAAGTTTCGACAAGCGAGAATTCTCGATTGAACCTTAGGAATAGAATAGGATACGAGTGACATGTCACTACGAACCCATGTGTTTTTGTGATCCAGGTGCTGGTCTTGTACGTTCTACCTGTGGCTGGATATATGCGTATATGTTGTGGATACCTGATAGCTTACGTGAGCAGCACTGTGTAGCTACATCTTGACTGACAGCTTGTGTGAGTAGACCCCGTGAATAGCTAAAAAACGAGCCCAGATGTTATGAGATGTGAGGTAGCTTTGGCTACATATATGGCACTTATGTGCAAGATTTTTGAGTGTTCGTTAATATTTTGAGTGTTCAACGGGATTGTCAAAGTTGTGAAAGACTATGGTTATGTTGCGAGATGGTACAGGTATTACATAAAACTCATACGTAATGAGCTCGATATGTGATGAAACATTGGTAAGGTTGTGGTTGAGGAAGTTATGACTATAAGATTTTAATAAAATTCATGCCAATTTTCATTATGTAAATTGTATGTTAAATGTGTGGTTATGATGCTTATTATTTGCATAGGACCTTACTAGGCTTTATAGCTTACTACCTTCCTTTCCCTTATCTTGTAGTGTCACCAAGCTAGCTCGAGGATCAGAGACTATTGTAGATCCACTCACACTATCAATAATTATTTTAGTACCAATGATTTCAACATTTTGAGTTATGGCATGTATAGGGGACTTGGTCATTTTGGTATGTGTCATAATTGATTTGGCTAAATGTGTTGGCTTATATTGGTTGAAAGCTCATTTTGTATAAGACCATTGAAATTGGCCACTACTAGTATAAGAAATTTATATGATGATGCTTTTCATGGATGTGAGAGTTTACATGATTTAAGTTGATGAGTATGTGATGTTTTATGTATGGTAGATGGAAGCATGTGAATGATGTGTTGATTTCTTGGTAGTGGCTGATTTGGTTGTATGTAAATGTTTGGTGCTATGTTGTGTTGTGTAGCTGTGTGCATCAAAGGGTGGCAAAATGACTTGGTAAATAGCCTTATTTTTGTCTACACGGGTAGGCACACGGACGTGTGCCTAGGCTATGTACGACACATGGCTTACCCTAGGGCATGTGTTTAGGCCGTGTGTCCCATGCACCAAAATTTTGAGAAACAGAATGCTCAGAATTGAGCACACGAGTAGAGAAACGGGCATGTGTCTCAGCCGTCTGGATGACACGGCCTTGGACACGGACGTGTGTCCTAGGCATGTGAAGTCTACACCTATTTTATGAAAAATCATAAATTTTAATTCGACCACATGGCCTAGCACACGGGTATGTGACTTGGCCGTGTGTCTTCAATTTGTTCTTGGGTGACAAACAGAGAGTTACACAGTGTTGGGACACCGGCATGTTTGACCCAACAGCCTACCCACACCGACGTGTCCCATATCCACACCGGCGTGTGACCCCTGTTTAGTGAAAAATTTCTAAGTGTTGTAAAATTTTCTAAAATTCTCAGTTTAGTCTCGAACCATTTCCAAAGCATGGTTTGCGCCTTGTAGGATCGAACTAGGGAATTTATAATTGAATGCAAAAAAAATAATTTGGACGAAAATTTACGGGTCGAAAATGTATGTTTACTTGTGTTTAAGTTTGGTAATGCCTCGTACCCTACTATTGTATGAATTGTGTAATTGACCTTTTGGACGTATTCGACAAAGTTTCAACAAGCGAGAAATCCCGATTGAACCTTAAGAATATAATAGGATACGAGTGACATGTCACTCATGTGTATATGTGTTTATTTGATTTGAGTGTTGGTCTTGTACGTCCTACCAGTGGCTGGGTATTCCGGCATATGTTGCAGATACCTGACAGCTTGTGTGAGCAGCACTGTGTAGCTACATGCTGACTGACAGCTTGTGTGAGTAGGCCCGTGAATAACTCGAGAGCGAGCCTATATGTGTTATGAGATATGAGGTAGCTTTGGCTACATATGTGGCACTTAGGTGCAAGACTTTCTGAGTATCCGATAATATTCCAAGTGTTCAACGGGAATGTCAAAGATGTGAAAGGATGTGGTTATGTTACGAGTTGGTACAAGTATGTACATAAAACTCATAACTAATAAACTCGATAGGTGATGAACTCTTGGTAAGGTTGTGAATGAACAAGTTATGGCTATGAGATTTTAATAACATTTATGTTATCCCACATTATATAAATTGCATGAATAAGGTCTGGTTAAGATGCTTATTATTTACATATGAACTTACTAATCTATATAGCTTACTCCCGTTTCTTTCACTTGTTTTATAGTGTCACCAAACTAGCTCGAGTTCGGAGACCGTCGGAGATCCATTCACACCATCAACAACTATTTTGGTTTTAATGAATTCGACATTTTGAGTTATGGCATGTATAGGGGACTTGGTCATTTTGTTATGTGTCATAATTGATTTGGCCAAATGTGTAACGCCCCCACGCCCGAAACCGTCGCCAGAGTCGAGCTTGAGGGGTTACCGAACATAATTTATCAAATTAAGAACTTCAAATCATTTGTTTCTACATTCACAGCTTTCTAGCTACCCGCGTCACAGTTACAAGAAAAATCATATATCGAGTTACGAAACTCGAAATCAAGACCCGTAAATTTTTCCTAAATCTAGACTCATATATATATTTACTAATATTTTTATAGAATTTTTGGTTGGGCCAATTAGTACAGTTTATTAGTTAAAGTCTCACATGTTTCAGGGTTTGACTGCTCTGACCTCTGTGTATTAAGAATCAGATATCTCTCTATACAGAATTTCAATGACTACGAGGTTTATTTATCTTAAAACTAGACTCAACAAGGAATCTGTACATATAAAATAATTACTTATAATTATTCATTTACAATTTATTATGAATTTTTAAAGTCAGAATAGAGGATCCAGAAATCACTCTAGCCCTGTTTCACAAGGTTTCAAATATCTCATAAAGTATAATTTATATGCCTGTTTGTTTTTAATCCACATGAAAATAGACTCATTAAGCTTCAATTTCATAACTTTCTCATCATATAATTCCATTTATACTATTTTTAGTGATTTTTCAAATTCATGTCATTGCTGCAGCAATATTCTGTTTTAAGGCAAATTTCATCTTTTCATGAGTTGTTATGAACTAGATAACCTATTAAACTTCCATGATATCAAACATGATCTAAATTTAACCATCACCATGACTTATCAATATCAAACATTTTCTCAACCAATCATGGCCATATCATAAAATTATTTACACAAAATAAGTATATTGCTATACATGTCATACTTAAGTATTACAAGCCATTTACCCAGATGAAAGTCCTTTGGATAGTGTGATCGAACCTTCGACCCGTCCCGATTCCCGAGCTGGCTTTTTCAAAACTACAGTAAATAAAGAGGAGGGAGTAAGCATAAATGCTTAGTAAGTTCATATGTAAATAACAAGTAACATAACAATACAAATATACCAAACAACTTTAGCATGGTATCACCAAAACATATATCACATTTCTAAACATCATTCATCATCTTACCACCTTATCGTTGTTGTATCTATTTTCAACCCGAGGGTTAAGAACATACCTGTCCAAAGTGTCCATTTCACAACACTTACCCAAACGTCGCTTGCATCTTAAGTGTTCTTCCATTTCACTAGAAATTTCACCCGTTGAACACATCGGAATACAACTCGGATATACGGATAATTTGCACATAAGTGCCTCATATGTAATCAAGAAATCATGTAACCCGCCCCTAAGTGAACTCGGACTCAACTCAACGAGCTCGGGCGTTCGCATCCATAAGTGAACTCGGACTCGACTCAACGAGTTTGGACATTCGCATCCATAAGTGAACTCGGACTCAACTCAACGAGTTCGGACATTCGCATCCATAAGTGAACTCGGACTCAACTCAACGAGTTCGGATGCTCAACCATCCTAGTGACATGTCACTTGTATCCTAATCTATTCCTAAGGTTCAAACGGGCTTTTTCCCTCGATCTCACATTTGCCGTCTTCCATGGAATATCGGAACCGATACTCGGTAGCAATTCATATTTATCAAGTAGTAAACATAATTTGCATATTACTCAATATTAACCACAAAGCATAATATTTCACGATTAAAAATCAGCATATCATATAATTAACATTAATAACTTTGTAACACCCCTATCCCGTATCCGTCGCCGGAATAGGTAAAGGGGCATTACCGGACTTGAAACTCATATCCGAACAGTAAAAATTTTGAATATTTTATTTTATTTTTTTTATAAAGAACGTTCCTTTAGGTAAATACTAAAGACAGTCAGGGATACGATTTAACTTCTATAAGTACATATTCAAAAGATGCCATTTTCGCATGGCTTATATACATTAACAAAATATTCTTCGGCCACTAGTCTATTCTTTACATGCCATAAAATAATTCAAAACATAACAGTAACAAGCAGTGGATAGTGATAGTGTGACTAGTTGCTGACGATCCCCGAGCTTGTAGCTTCCAAATGAGATCTATAAAACAGAGGAAGCAAAGTAAACGGAGTAAGCATTACAATGCTTAGTAAGTTTTAAGCAATGTCAACAGATAACAATCAAATTATAACATAGTTGTTCGTATTTTTATTTCACTCTTCCTTCGAGCATACCATCCCTTTACCGAATATGCACATCTCATCATATATAATAGGCAGATAAATTCTCACTTGATAGTGATCTCTTATAAACATAGGTACATTACATATTTTCACCTAACTTTCCACATTGACCAAACGCACAATAATCATAGAACAGTCTTATTGCTTTACTCACATATGCATCACTTAACGACCTTGTGATTTAGTCCAAATCAAGCTTAAATATAATCTCAAAATACATACCTGACCAACTTAACGCATTGAACGTATTTATTACCAATTGCTACTGTGAAGTCGTATAATCTTATGCTTTACTCGAATCTTCAGCGAAACCTTTAGCTCGAATAGTCCCCACACGTAGTTATCGGGTCTTACCCGAACAAAATCTCCACACGTAGTCATCGAGTCATACCCGGAATATATTTCCAAGTTTCATGTACATTTAATCACATGTTACAACATTCACATCGACTATCATATTTGTAATTTATTTGCCTCATCAAATATCTAATAATACACACCTTTCACATTTGGTCATTCTGCCACAATATACACACATCTCCTACATATTTCACACTAGCCATTCAGCTTTACCACATATACATATCTCATACATATTTCACACTAGCCATTCGGCTTTACCACATATACATATCTCATATATATTTCACATTAGCCATTCGGCTTTACCACATATACATATCTCATACATATTTCACACTAGCCATTCGGCTTTACCACATATACATATCTCATATATATTTCACATTAGCCATTCGGCTTTACCACATATACATATCTCATATATATTTCACATTATCCATTCGGCTTTACCACATATACATATCTCATATATATTTCACACTAGCCATTCGGCTTTACCACATATACATATCTCATATATATTTCACATTAGCCATTCGGCTTTACCACATATACATATCTCATATATCAATTTCAGCAATAGCTTATAAGCAACTCAAATAGTTTCATCAATGTTTACAACAACTTCACATATTCACTACAAGCTGTTTTCCTGAGCAATATTCACTAAATTATTTATAACTGGATCTACAAAACTCAAAATCAATTGATCTTAATTTTCCCTGAATATAGACTCATATATCTTCCATCCATAAACTTTTCATAATTTTAGGCTTGGCCAATCAATACCAGATTTTTCTTAAAGTTTCCCCTGTTTCACTGTTTGACTAATCTGACCACTCTTCACTACGAATCAAATTTCTCATTGTACAGAATTCAAAATATGTTCTATTTGATTTCATTTGAAACTAGAATAATTAAGGAGTCTAAGCATATAAATTTTATCTTATAACCATTTTTGTACAAATTATAATGATTTTCTAAAAACAGAACAGGGGATTTCGGAGTCATTCTGACACTATCTCACACAACTTTAAATATCTCTTTATAGGAAATTTCTTTGCTTACACGGTCTCTTTTATAAGAAACTAGACTAATTAAGCTTTGAATACATATTTTATTCAGCCTATAATTCCACACCAACAATTTATAGTGATTTCTAAAATCACTTTACTGCTGCTGTCCTAAACAAATTATTACAATTTGCTCTTAAATTTCCAAGTCCAAACACTTATGAACTTACCATTTGAGTTTAAGACATATATGGCCACATCATATCTTATTAAATCAACTCATTATGTCCTATTATGATTGAATTTACTCAACGTTTAATCACTTAAGACTTACCTTGCAAATTGCCGAACGATTACGACGGCTATTCGATCACTTTTTCCTTTCCCTTATCCAACTTGATCCTCTAGGCTCTTGAGCTAAATCAAACAATTTACTTCCCAAATTAAACATAGTCATACGACATCCATATACATTTTATACTAGCCGAAATGTACCATCAAGATATACTTTACTCAAATAATTTACCTTGGCCGATCATGTATAATGTTTTGTAGCTTAATAAATTTAACATACATTATGTATTCATAATATTTGTGCAGCCAATTATCCATGGTCATACACACACAATCAAAAATAAATACCAAATTTTCATATCCTTTATGCCCTAAGCCGAATACACTTGTCATGTTCACCTACATTTTCAAGTACAACATTCTCATATTCGGCATTAGTATCAAGCATAATAGCCAATTCTTCCCACCATTTCCAAACCAATTCATCAATGCAATCATACCATTACAAATCAACTTAAAATAACCATATCTAATAATCAAATACCTATAGCATTGCACATTTCTCACATAGCAAGTACAACTAAATTCATTATTAATATATATATATCTAAACACTTAATTACAAGATTTAATCACCACTATCAAATCATAAAACAGCTTATAACCATCATCTATATTTACTTCACATAAACCGAAATAACCATTACATCATCTTTAAAACACTTAGCATTTTACCCATTTAATCAAGCCAAATCCCAAGACCATTCCATCACACAAATTATACCATAAATCATACTTACAATTTAAGTTAATGCATGACCGAAAATCACCATCAATAACATCGTTATCAAACCAAAACCAAAACACATCTATCATCCGTATACCAAGCTTACCAAAACAAACTACTATGAGTTTCAAACTTATTGACCGAATCTCAAACCTCAAAATTCTAAGTTTAATCTATGGGATAAGTAGAGTTTGAACTAATCATCTCAAACATGCATAGATTTTCAAGAATCATTCAATACATACCTCATTCTAGCCATCTTCTAAGCCAAAAATCAAAGCAACCAAACTTTCTTCTCCCTCCCTTTAGGCTACGGCAATGGAGGAAAGGATGAACAACTTTGGTTTCTCCTCCCCCTAATTATTATCTAACATCTTTCTTTTTTTTTCTAATACTTATTTCCTATTATAAAACCATGTAGTCATTATAATATTAATACAAAATGCATATGCTTTGTATCCCATACCCTCATGACCGGCCACTTCCTCTAAAGTGGGGAATTTGACATGCAAGCCCCAATTTTCGAATACATGTCCTATTAGATCACTTTATACATTTACCTAACCTATTTTACCAATGTTTCACATAAGTCCCATTTCAAAATTTCACATACAAATGGCAAAATTAATGCTTGAATTTATTTTTTACACACGCATTTACTCACATCATAAACATAGAATATAACTTTCAATTATTTATAAAACTCGGTTTCGTTGTCCTGAAACCACTTTTCGACTAGGGTTTACTTAGGACTGTCACAAACTTAAAAATAACATTTATGCTACATTATTTACACATGAACTTACCTTGGTACCAAAATATAAAGATTTTGCAATTTAGTCCACAATCTTTTCTTTTCCTCGATCGCGACTTGAATCTCGTTTCTCTTGATCTCGTTTCTCTTGATCTATAATGCCAAATTAATCTTATTCAATACATACATTCATCAAAACAACATTTAATACGAACTTTGGAAAAATTACACTTTTGCCCCTAGGCTCGGGAATTAAACTTTATTCCTTATTCTTATGTTTTATAACATGCTGATCATTTTTCCCTTCTATGGCAACATCAAATTCTTACTCTAACATATACTTGTGGCTATTAGGTATTTTTGCCGATTAAGCCATTTTTCAGGATATTACAAAATGTGTTGGCTTATATTGGTTAGAAGTTCATTTTGTATAAGGCCATTGGAAATGGGCTAATATTGGTTTTAAGTATATTTATATAATGATGCCTTCCATGAATGATGTATTGATCTCTTGGTTGTGGATGTTTGGTTGTATGTATATGCTATGTTATATTGTGTATGTGTGTGCATTAAAGGGTGGCAAAATGGCTTGGTAAATAGCCTTATTTGTCCACACGGGTAGACATACAGGCGTGTGTCTAGGTTGTGTGTGACACATGACCTATCCCATGGTCATGTCTTTAGGCTGTGTGTCCCCTGCACCTAAATTTTGAGAAACAAAATGCTCAGAATTGAGCACACAGGCATGTTTCTCAGCCGTGTGGACGACACGGCCTTAAACACGGGCATTTTCCTTGGCCATGTGAAGTTTGCACCTATTTTATGAAAATTAATTTTCCATACAGCCTAGCACATGGGTGTGTGACTTGGCTGTGTGATCTCAATTTGTTCATGGGTTACAAGTTAGTGAGTTACACGGGGTCGGGACATAGGCGTGTGTAGCCATACGGCCTGCCTACATGGGCGTATGACCCTTGTTTAGTAGAAAATTTTCTAAGTTTTTTAAAAAATTCTAAAGTTCTTGGTTTAGTCTCGAACCACTTTCAATGAGTGTTTTGGGCCTCATAGGCTCGTATTAATAACTTTACGATTAAATGCAAATGGTTTTAATTTGGATGGAAATTTGTGACTCGAAAGTGTATGATGGTTGGTCTTATAAGTTCGGTAATGCCTCGTACCCTGTTTCGGCGTTGAATATGAGTAAGGGGTGTTACATATTCCATGGCATGTTTAAACAACCAAAACATCCATAATCAAGGCTAAATCATATCATTCATTACCAATACTTAACATATAACACCCTTATCCCGTAACCGAAGCCGGAATAGGAAAGGTGCCTTACCACACAGACAAAATATTACAGATCAATACAGAATCATAGATACCACATAATATTAATCTATAAGAAAAACAACAATTCATCTCTTATGAAGGTCTCCAAGAACTAAGACAAACTTTTAGAAGAGGTTGGGACTAAACCGAACACATTTAGAATTTTCTGAACTTAGAAAAATTTTTCCAATTCCGTTAAGGTCACACGCCCGTGTGACCAGGCCGTGTGCCTTACACGGGCACTAGACACGCCCATGTGATCCAGCCGTGCCATAACAGAGTATATATACTGACTTTTACACATGGCCAACAGACACGGCTGTGTGATAATTAGCTAGCTATTGACTTAAGCCCACGGCCATAAGGCACACCCGTGTTCACTGACCGTGTAGCACAATGCAGGCTTGCTTTAAGCCAACTTGCCACCCTTTTTTGGGTCATACCTACAAGCACTATTCAACAACATTTATACTAAAATTTTCAGCCAATTCCATGCTCAAAAAATGCTTCATTATAACTAATCATCACCATTCAATAACCTATTCAAATCCATACCAAACGCATTAAAAATCTTAGTACAACAACATGCCAAAATGCTCATTTTATAACTCACTTATGACACCTTTCAACTCATGCTTAAACTTACCGTTTCCTCAACTTGGCATATTTCAAAATGACCACCACATGCAATTCCATATAACCGTTAAAAGCATACAAAATTTGGCATCACAATTCAATTACCAAAACTAAGCACAAACATACCAATTTATAGCCAACTCTCATGGCATAACATATATGCGTATCAAAGCTTAAATACATAGACATTCTAGCTTATACATGCCATACTTAAAAATATTTACACTTTCAAGGTACCAAAGTGAATTCAATAATATGGTGATGATCCTTGACGGTCCCCGAGCTTGTAGTAGCTTCGATATCTATAAAACAATGAAAACACACACAAAGTAAACTTTCAAAAGCTTAGTAAGCTCGTACTATAGTCATCAATAGTATATAAAACATAAAACATCAACACATAAATATTTAAAAATTCTCAAATATCTATCTAATCTATACCAACCCAATCTACATGTTCATAAAAATTCAATGAACTTCACCTAGATAATATCATCTACCACAAAGGTATCATACATACCTGGTTCTTCCCATACTTACTCACTTTCATTCTCACCTCTTGTTTGAGTATTTCAAGACTTTGCATAAATTATTCATACTTTAACATCCATACACTTAGTGTTGTAAAGGTTAGCCGAAGCTAAAATGATTCCGCACACTTAGTGCCATCTCAACTAGCCGAAACTAATTCGGTATCGCACAGTGAGTGCCTTTAATAGCCGAAGCTAGTTTAAATCGCAACTTAGTGCCAATGCTTTCAATTCATCATTATATCATCCAATTCAATTATATACAACCCATGATAATAAAGGCATCAAAACTTTCTTAACATTATATTTTAAGTACGAACTTACCTCGTACTCGGAATTTATCGACTTAGACTGTTTATTCTACAATCTTCGATTTCCCTCGGTCTAAGTCTAAATTCCTCTTTTCTTGATCTAAATGTATTCAAAATTAACCCTTTTATTCATCAAATAATTCAAAACAATCTATATGTACACAATTAGGGGATTTTGCAAACTAGCCCTCACATTTTCACATTCGACACTTTAGTCCCTATTTCACAAAATCACAAAATACACATAATTTGCATATACACAAGCTAAGCCGAATTCTCCTAGTACTCATACTAGTCCACGTATTTCATTTATTTCATATTTTAGTCCCTCAAAATAATATTTTCACAATTTAGCCCAAATTATTCAATTTCATCAAAAATCCAAAACCAAAACATTTAAACCCAACATCAAGCTTCCACAATTTATCAACTAACATCACAAAGCTCACATTTTCATCAATGGCACATTTCAAAATCATCACAAAAATCATAAATTGAAGCATGGGTTCGACAGTATACGGAGCAACGATTACAAAAACATAAAAATTATCAAAACCCGAGAAAAACACATACCTAATTCACCAATTCAAAGTGCCAAACCCTAAGTGAGCTTTCTCTTTTCTTTTTCTTTGTATTTTCGGTGGAATAGCATGAGCAAATGGCTAATTTCATGCTTTTGTTTTATTTTAATTACTTAATAATCATTTTCCCATTTTGCCCTTTTATAAAGAATTAGAAAACCTTTTAATGAATGGTTGTTTTAGTCCATTAACATTCCCAATGGACAAATAACAACATAAGGACCCTTACTTTAGAAAGCCAACTCAAATAGGCACTTTAACATTAGCACATAGCTTTTACATTTTACATGATTTGGTCCTTTTTGCAAATTAAGCACACAAAAGTTAAATTTTCACACGAGACTTTCACACATGTCAATTCACTTATAATAGACACGAAAAATAATATTAAAATATTTTTTGACCCGGATATGTAGTCCCGAAACCACTATTCTGACTAGGGTCAAAACCAGACTGTTACAATTCTCCCCCCTCAGTGATTTTCGTCCCCGAAAATCTTACCGTTAAACAGATTCGAATATTGTTGTCTCATAGCATCTTCAGACTCCCACCAGGCCTCTTCAACACTGTGTCGATGCCACATCACCTTAACTAATGGAATTTTCTTATTTCGTAATTCTTTAACCTTGTGAGCTAAAATACAGATCGGTTTTTCTTCATATGTCATATCAGAATAGATTTCAATATCAGACGGAGAAATTATATGTGAAGGATCAAATCTGTATCGTCGAAGCATCGATACATGAAACACATTACGTATCTTTTCTAACTCAGATGGTAGCCTCAATCTATAAGCAACCGGCCCAACTCACTCGATGATTTCATACAGCCCGATGAACCTCGGACTCAACTGGCCCTTTTTACAAAATCGGAACAGTTTCTTCCATGGAGATACTTTCAAAAACTCTTTATCGCTGTTTTCAAACTCAATGTCTTTTCTTTTCAAATATGCATATCATTTCTGAAGATCAGAAGCTGCTTTCAAACTATCTTGAATCACTTTCACTTTCTGTTTGGTTTCTTTTATCAAATCAACCCCGTGAATTTTATTTTCACTGAGCTTCGTCTAATACAAAGGTGTACGACATTTGCGACCATATAAAGCTTCGTACGTGCCATTTTAATGCTCGATTGAAAACTGTTGTTATAAGTGAATTCAATCAAGGGTAGATATTGCTCCCACGTACCTTCAAACTCAAGAATGCAACATCTCAACATATCCTTATGTATCTGAATAATTCGCTAAGATTGTCCATCCGTTTGCGGATGAAAAGCAGTGCTAAAGTGCAATTTAGTACCCAGAGCATCTTGCAACTTCTTCCAAAATCGTGACGTGAAGCTTGGATCTCTGCCTGATACTATAGACAATGGCACACCATGCAGCTTCACTATATCGAAAATGTATAACTCAGCTAATTTATCAAGTGAATAATCAGATCGAATAGGAATAAAATGAGCCAATTTTGTCAATCGATTAACTACAACCCAAATTGTATCTTTCTTTCTTGAAGACAATGGCAAACCCAAAACAAAATGCATGGTCACTCGATCCTATTTCCACTCCGAAACCATTATCGGTTGTAACAATCCAGATGACATTTGATGTTCAGCTTTAACTTGCTGACATATCAAACACTTAGAAACAAAATCAGAGATATCTCTTTTCATTCTGGACCACCAATAATACTTTTTCAAATCGTTATACATTTTGGTACTACCTGGGTGCACAGATAACCGACTACTGTGGGCTTCACTCAAAGTCATTTGAATTAACTCTGGATTTCTCAGAACACAAATTCGATCTCGAAATCTTAAACAATTATCTTTATGAACTCTAAATTCTGAATCAGTCTCTACATCACACTGAGCTTGTTTAGCTAAAATCTCATTATCAATCTTCTGAGCTCGATAATCTACTGTAAGAACAAGGGCCTTGCTTTTAATTTAGGTAAAATTGAACCATCATCAGACAAAACTAAATGAGCATTCAACGCACTCAAAGCAAATAATGATTTTTGACTCAAAGCATCAGCAACAATTTTTGCTTTTCTCGGGTGATATTCAATCACAAGTTCGTAGTCTTTCAACAATTCTAACCATCTTCTCTGTCGGAAATTCAAATCTTTTTCAGCCATGAAATATTCCTAACTCTATTGATCAAAATATACATGACATTTCTCTCCAAACAAGTAATGGCACCAAATCTTTAAGGCAAACACAGTCGCAGCTAACTCAAGATCGTGCGTCGAATAGTTCTTTTCGTACGGTTTTAACTGTCTCGAAGCATAAGCAACGACTTTTCCTTCTTACATTAAAACACATCCCAAACCAATCAATGAAGCATCATTGTAAATCACAAATTCTTTACCCGATTCAGGTTGTACCAATATCGGAGCTTCAGTCAACAAGGCTTTCAACTGAGCAAAGTTGTTTTGTCATTTTTTCAGACCACTCAAACTTCACATCTTTCTGAAGCAGTTTTGTCAACAGAGTCGCAATCATCGAGAAACCTTTTACGAATCTTCAAAATAATCACCAAGTCCTAGAAAACTACGGACTTTAGAGACATTTCTCGGAGGTTTCCAATCCAAAATAGCTGAAATTTTACTCGGATCAACTCGGATACTAGAGGCTGATACAATATGACCCAAGAACCAAACTTCTTGCAACCTGAACTCACACTTGCTGAATTTCACATACAACTATTTATCTCTCAAAATCTGTAATACTATTCTCAGATGCTCAGCATGTTCAGATTTATCAAGTGAATAAATCAATATGTCATCAATGAATACCACAACAAATTGATATAAATACAGTTTGAAATCCATAAAGATAGCAGACGCGTTAGTCAATCTGAAAGGCACAACAAAAAATTCATAGAGACCGTACCTCATTCTAAAAGCAGTATTTGGAATATCTGAGTCTTTCACTCGCAACTGATAATAGCCTGAACTCAAATCTATTTTTGAAAACACGGTAGCTCCTTTCAACTGATCAAACAAATCATCAATACTTATTCTAAACAGATACCTTGTTCAATTGACGATAATCTATACACATTCTCATCGTGCCATCTTTCTTTTTCACAAATAAAACCGGGGCACCCAAAGGTGAGAAACTCGATTTAACAAACCCTCGATCGATCAACTCTTGCAACTGAGTCTTTAATTCTTTTAGTTCTATCGGAGCCATTCGGTACAGAGCTATCGAAATCAGTGTAGTACCAGGTACCAATTCTATGCCAAATTCTACCTCTCTAACTGGAGGTAATCCCAGAAGCTCGTCAGGAAACACATCAGAGAACTTACAAACAATAGACATAGATTCAACTTTCTTTTCTGGCACTCTTAAATCAACCATATATGCGAAATAAGCTTCACAACCCTTTGTCACTATACTCAAAGCTTTCATCGAAGATATCATAGTAGGCAACCTATTCAAATCACTAGATTCAATTCTAATTATTTCATCATTCTTGCATCTCGAATCAGTAGTTATCTGTTTGCAAAACCCCACAGCATCGTGCAAAGTTAACCAATCCATTCGCAAAATAATATCAAACTCATTAAAAGGTAACAGCATTAGATCAGCCAGAAAACAATTGTCTCGAATCATTAACAGACAATTCCTGTAGACTTTATCAACCAGGACACATCTGCCTAGGGGGTTCGAAACTCTAGTTATAAATTCAGTAGACTCTATTGGCAAAGTCTTACTGTTCACTAAATTCATACATATATACGAATGTATTGATCTAGGATCTATCAAAGCAATCACAGAAGTATCATAGAGAGTAAATGTACCCGTAATCACATCTGGTGATGAAGCTTCCTTGCGAGCTCGAATAGCATAGGCTCTAGCAGGTGCACGAGCCTCAGAACTCACAACTGTGTCATTCGTTTCTCTCTGACTACCGCTTACATTTCCTAACTTTCTGGAACGTATACCTCGAGAAACATTACCACTTTGCCTTGGATTCTGAACATTGTCTTTTTCAGCTAAATCTGGACAATCTTTTATAAAATGATTTCTTGAACCACAACTATAACAAGCTCGTTTATTACTGTTTCCCCAACATTCACCAAAGTTTTGTCTTCCACATTGATCACATTCAGGCTTTTCATTCTTTTCATTATCAACACTGGCAACAGACGTGGCTGGAGATTTGAAATTTGATTGCGATCTAGCACAATCTCTGTTCAAATGTCGCACACTAGCCTTTAAACGACTGTTATCATCTCTAAACTTCTTGGATCTAGATTGAAATGATTTACCCGATGATCCTTTTCGTACCTCTCTAGCATCAAAATCAGCCTTTCTTTTCTCTTTCCCAAATCTTCATCTTTACATGCTCATTCAACAAGCACCATGAATTCTTTGATTTCCAGGATCCCAACTAGCAAACGAATATCTTCATTCAAGCCGTCTTCAAATCTCTTGCACATTATTGCTTCCGAAGATACATATTCACGGGCATACTGAGTTAACCTTACAAATTCCCGCTCATATTCTGTGACAGACATACAACCTTGTTTAAGTTCAAGAAACTCTTTGCATTTCTGATCAATGAATCTCTGATTGATATATTTCTTCCGAAATTCTGTTTGAAAGAAATCCCATGTAACCCGTTCACTCGGAACAATACATTTTATGCATTCATCAGGATTCAAAAACAACTTATCAAACACTCTTATCGTATTCTCTAACCAGAACATCAGCTTTTTCGGTACCATCACTTGTTGTAGCTCTGAAATCTTCAGCCCCATATTTTCTAATCTTATCAACTGGTGGTTACTCAACTGTATCAGATTAACTGGTGGCATAACAGGAGTTTGAGGAGGATTAACCAGGGGTGGAGGTTGTTGTACAGCCGGATTGGTTCTAATATACTGAGTGAACCAATCATTCATCATATGATAGAAGGCTTGTTTAGCCTCCTCATCACGGCTACTCGTAGCCGGTCGAGAATCGGCTTGCACTGTCCCTTGTGCGGGAGTAGGCGCATTACTTTCAACATCGTTAGCTACAGCTCTATCGGGATCCATTTGCTATATAAAAGTACATTTCAATGTCAGGATTCATCACACTATCGCAGTTTCAGATATATGGCATGTATAGCTAGACTCACATACGCTATGGTAGTCCTAGAACCTACTAAACCATATCTCTGATACCAATAAAATATAACACCCCTATCCTGTAACCGACACCGGAATAGGAAAGGGGCCTTACCATACAGACAGAACATTACAGATCAATAGAGAATCACAGATATCACATAATATTAATGCATAAGCAAAACAATAGTTCATTTCTTATGGAGGTCTCCGTGACCTAAGACATACTTTTAGAAGAGGTTGGGACTAAACCGAACACATTCAGAATTTTCAGAACTTAGAAAGATTTTTCCAATTCTGTTGAGGTCACACACCCGTGTGACCAGGCCGTGTGCCTTACTCAGGCACCAGGCACGCCCATGTGATTCAGCCGTGCCGTAATAGAGTATATATACTGACTTTTACACACGACCAATAGACATGGTCGTGTGCCATGGCCATGTGATAATTAGGTAGCTACTGACATAAGCCCACGGTCATAAGGCACACCCGTGTTCACTGACCGTGTGGCACAATACAGGCTTGGTTTAAGCCAACTTGCCACCCCTTTTTGGGTCATTCTTACAAGCAATATTAAACAACATTTATACTAAAATTTTCAGCCAATTCCATGCTAAAAAAATGCTTCATTATAACTAATCATCATCATTCAATAACCTATTCAAATCCATACCAAACGCATTAAAAATCTTAGTACAACAACATACCAAAATGCTCATTTTATAACTCACTTATGACACATTTTATCTCATGCTTAAACTTACAATTTCCTCAACTTGGCATATTTCAAAATGACCACCACATACAAGGCCATATAACCATTACAAGCATACACAATTTGGCATCACAATTCAATTACAAAAACTAAGGACAAACATACCTTTATAGCCAACTCTCATGGCATAACATATATACGTATCAAAGCTTAAATACATAGGCATTCTAGCCTATACATGCCATACTTAAAAATATTTACATCAAAGCTTAAATACATAGACATTCTAGCCTATACATGCCATACTTAAAAATATTTACACTTTCAAGGTACCAAATTGAATTTGATAATACGGTGATGATTCTTGACGGCCCCCGAGCTTATAGTAGCTTCGATATCTATAAAACAATGCAAACACACACAAAGTAAGCTTTCAAAAGCTTAGTAAGCTAGTACTATAGTCATCAATAGTATATAAAACATAAAATATCAACACATAAGTATTTACAAATTCTCAAATATCTATCTAATCTATACCAACCCAATCCACATGTTCATAACAATTCAATGAACTTCACCTAGATAATATCATTACCACAAAGGTATCATACATACCTTGTTCTTCCCATTCTTACTCACTTTCATTCTCATCTCTTGTTTGAGTATTTCAAGACTTTGCGTAAATTATTCATACTTTAACATCTGTACACTTAGTGATGTAAAGATCAGCCGAAGCTAAAATGATTCCGCACACTTAGTGCCATCTCAACTAGCAGAAACTAAGTCGGTATCGCACACTTAGTGCCTTTAATAATCGAAGCTAGTTCAAATTGCACACTTAGCGCCAATGCTTTTAATTCATCATTATATCATCCAATTCAATTATATACAACCCATGTATAATAAAGGCATCAAAACTTAGTTAACATTATATTTTAAGTACGAACTTACCTCGTACTCAGAATTTGTCGACTCGGACTGTTTATTCTACAATCTTCGATTTCCCTCGGTCAAAGTCTGAATTCCTCTTTTCTTGACCTAAATGTATTCAAAATTAATCCTTTTATTCACCAAATAATTCAAAACAATCCATATGTACACAATTAGGGCATTTTGCAAACTAGCCCTCATATTTTCAGATTCGACACTTTAGTCCCTATTTCACAAAATCACAAAATACACATAATTTGCATATACAAAAGCTTAGCCGAATTCTCCTAGTACTCATACTAGTCCACACATTTTATTTATTTCACAATTTAGCCCAAATTACTCAATTTCATCAAAATTCCAAAAATAAAACATTTAAAACCAACATCAAGCTTCCATAATTTATCAACTAACATCACAAAACTCACATTTCATCAATGGCACATTTCAAAATCATCACGAAAATCGTAAATTGAAGCATGGGTTCGATAGAATACGAAGCAACGATTACAAAAACATAGAAATTATCAAAAATCGAGCAAACCACATACCTAATTCACCAATTCAAAGTGCTGAACCCTAAGTGAGCTTTCTCTTTTCTTTTTCTTTGTATTTTCGGTGGAATAGCATGAACAAATGGCTAATTTCATGCTTTTGTTTTATTTTAATTACTTAATAAACATTTCCCATTTTGCCCTTTTATAAACAATTATAAAACCTTTTGATGAATGGTTGTTTTAGTCCATTAACATTCCCAATGGAAAAATAACAACATAAGGACCCTGACTTTAGAAAGGCAACTCAAATAGGCATTTTAACATCTAGCACACAACTTTTACATTTTACGCGATTTGGTCCTTTTTGCAAATTAAGCACACAAACAGTTAAATTTTCACAGGAGACTTTCACACATGTCAAGTCACTTATAATAGACACGGAAAATAATATTAAAATATTTTTCTAACTCAGATATGTTGTCTCAAAACCACTATTCCGACTAGGGTCAAAACCGAACTGTCACAATTCTCCCCCTTAGGGATTTTTGTCCCCGAAAATCTTACCGTTAAACAGATTCGAATATTGTTGTCTCATAGCATCTTTAAACTCCCACGTGGCCTCTTCAACACCGTCTCGATGCCAGATCACCTTAACGAATGGAATTTTCTTATTTCGTAATTCTTTAACCTCGCGAGCTAAAATACAGATCGACTTTTCTTCATAAGTCATATTAGATTGGATTTCAATATTAGGCGGAGAAATTATATGTGAAGGATCGGATCTGTATCGTCGAAGCATTGATACATGAAACACATTATGTATCTTTTCAAACTCAGATGGTAGCCTCAATCTATAAGCAACTAGCCCAACTCGCTCGATGATTTCATAAGGTCCGATGAACCTTAGACTCAACTTGCCCTTTTTACCAAATCGAGACAGTTTCTTCCACGAAGATACTTTCAAAAACACTTTATCGCCAATTTCAAAATCAATGTCTTTTGTTTTCAAATCTGCATACGATTTTTGACGATCAGAAGCTGCTTTCAAACTATCTCGAATCACTTTCACTTTCTGTTCGATTTCTTTTATCAAATCAACCCCGTGAATTTTGTTTTCGCTGAACTCCATCCAATACAAAGGTGTACTGCATTTGTGACCATATAAAGCTTCGTACGGTGCCATTTTAATGCTCGATTGAAAACTATTGTTATAAGCGAATTCAATCAAGGGTAGATATTGCTCCCACGTACCTTCAAACTCAAGAATGCAACATCTCAACATATCCTCAAGTATCTGAATAATTCGCTCAGATTGTCCATCCGTTTGCGGATGAAAAGCAGTGCTAAAGTGCAATTTAGTACCCAGCATCTTGAAACTTCTTCCAAAATCGTGACGTGAATCTCGGATCTCTGTCTGATACTATAGACAATGGTATATCGAAAATGTATAACTCAGCTAATTTATCAAGCGAATAATCAGATCGAATCAGAATAAAATGAGTCAATTTTGTCAATCGATCAACTACAACCCAAATTGTATCTTTCTTTCTTGAAGACAGGGGCAAACCCGAAACAAAATCCATGGTTGATCCCATTTTCACTCCGAAACCATAATAGGTTGCAACAATCCAGATGGCATTTGATGTTCAGCTTTAACTTGCTGACATATCAAACATTTGGAAACAAAATCAGAGATATCTCTTTTCATTCCGGACCACCAATAATACTGTTTCAAATCATTATACATTTTAGTACTACCTGGGTGCACAGATAACCGACTATTGTGGGCTACACTCAAAATCATTTGAATTAACTCTGGATTTCTCAGAACACAAATTCAATCTCGGAATCTTAAACAATTATCTTTATCAACTCTAAATTCTGAATCAGTCTCTACATCACACTGAGCTCGTTTAGCTAAAATCTCATTATAAATCTTTTGAGCTTCGATAATATGCTGTAAGAACAAGGGTCTTGCTTTTAATTCAGTTAAAATTAAACCATCATCAGACAGAACTAAATGAAAATTCAACGCACTCAAAGAAAATAACGATTTTTGACCCAAAACATCAGGAACAACATTTGCTTTTCCCGGGTGATACTCAATCACAAGTTCGTAGTCTTTCAACAATTCTAACCATCTTCTCTGTCGCAAATTCAAATCTTTCTGAGCCAACACATACTTCAAACTCTTATGATCAGAATATACATGAAATTTCTCTCCAAACAAGTAATGGCGCCAAATCTTTAGGGCAAACACAATCGCAGCTAACGCAAGATCGTGCGTCGAATAGTTCTTTTCGTGCGGTTTTAACTGGCTCGAAACATAAGCAACGACTTTTCCTTCTTGCATTAAAACTCATCCCAAACGGATCAACGAAGCATCACAGTAAATCACAAATTTTTTACCCGATTCAGGCTGTACCAATACCGGAGCTTCAGTCAACAAGGCTTTCAACTGATCAAAGCTGTTTTGACATTTTTTCAGACCACTCAAACTTCACATCTTTTTGAAGTAGTTTTGTCAACAGAGTCGCAATCATCAAGAAACCTTTTACGAATCTTCTATAATAACCAGCAAGTCCCAGAAAACTACGAGCTTTAGAGACATTTCTCGGAGGTTTCCAATCCAAAATAGCTGAAATTTTACTCGGATCAACTTGGATACCAGAGGCTGATACAATATGACCCAAGAACCCAACTTCTTGCAACCAGAACTCACACTTACTAAATTTCACATACAACTGTTTATATCTCAAAATCTGTAATACTATTCTCAGATGCTCGGCATGTTCAGATTCATCACGTGAATAAATCACTATGTCATTAATGAATACCACAACAAATTGCTCTAAATACGGTTTGAAAACCCTATTCATCAAATCCATAAAGAAAACAGGCGCGTTAGTCAATTTGAAAGGCATAACTAAAAATTCTTAGAGACCGTGCCTCATTCTGAAAGCAGTCAGTGGAATATCTGAGTTTTTCACTCGCAACTTATAATAGCCTGATCTCAAATCTATTTTCGAAAACACAGCAGCTCCTTTCAAATGATCAAACAAATCATCAATTCGGGGAAGGGGATACTTATTCTTAACAGTCACCTTATTCAATTGATGATAATCTATACACATACTCATCATACGATCTTTCTTTTTCACAAATAAAACTGGAGCACCCCAAGGTGAGAAACTCGATCTAACAAACCCTCGATCGGTCAACTCTTGCAACTGAGTCTTTAATTCTTTTAGTTCTGTCAGAGCCATTCGGTACGGAGCTATCGAAATCAGTGTAGTACCAGGTACCAATTTTATGCCAAATTGTACCTCTCTAACTAGAGGTAATCCCAGAATTTCGTCAGGAAACACATCAGAGAACTCACAAACAACAGGCACAGATTCAACTTTCTTTTCTGGTACTCTTGAATCAATCACATATGCAAAATAAGATTCACAACCCTTTGTCACTATACTCAAAGCTTTCATCGAAGATATCACTGTAGGCAACCTATTCAAATCACTAGATTCAATTCTGACTATTTCATCATTCTTGATTCTCAAATCAATAGTTTTCTGTTTGCAAATCACCACAGAATTGTGCAAAGTTAACCAATCCATTCGTAGAATAATATCAAACTCATTAAAAGGTAACGGCATTAGATCAGCTGGAAAACAATTGTCTCGAAACATTAACAGACAATTCCTGCAGACTTTCTCAACCAAGACACATCTGCCTAGGGGGTTCGAAACTCTAGTTATAAATTCAATAGACTCTACTGGAAAAGTCTTACTGTTCTCTAAATTCATGCATATATACGAATGTGTTGATCCAGGATCTATCAAAGCAATCACAGAAGTATCATAGAGAGTAAATGTACCTGTAATCACATCTGCTAATGAAGCTTCCTCGCGAGCTCAAATAGCATAGGCTCTGGTAGGTGCACGAGCCTCAGATCTCACAACTGTATCATTTGTTTCTCTCTGACTACCACTTACATTTCCCAACTTTCTGGAAGGTCTACCTCGAGAAACATTACCACTCTGTCTTGGATTCTGAACATTGTCTTTTTTAGCTAAATCTGGACAATCTTTTATAAAATGATTTCTTGAACCACAACTATAACAAGCTCGTTTATTACTTTTTCCTCAGTATTCACCAAAGTTTCGTCTTCCACATTGATCACATTCAGGCTTTTCATTCTTTTCATTATCAACACTGGCAACAGACGTGGCTGGAGATTTAAAATTTGATTGCGATCTAGCACGATCTCTTTCGAATGTCCCAGACTAGTGTTTGAAGGACTACTATCATCTCTAAACTTCTTGGATCTAGATTGAAGTGATTTACCTGATATCTTGGATCTTGATTGAAGTGATTTACCTGATATCTTTTTCGTACCTTTCTAGCTTCAAAATCAGCCTTTCTTTTCTCTTTCCCAAGATTATCAACTTTACATGCTCATTCAACAAGCACCACGAATTCTTTGATTTCCAGGATCCCAACTAGCAAACGAATATCTTCGTTCAAGCCGTCTTCAAATCTCTTACACATTATTGCTTCTGAAGATACATATTCAAGGGCATACTAACTCAACCTTACAAATTCTCGTTCGTATTCTGTGACAGACATACAACCTTGTTTAAATTTGAGAAACTCTTTGCATTTCTGGTCAATGAATCTCTGACTAATATATTTCTTCCAAAATTCAGTTTGAAAGAAATCCCATGTAACTCGTTCACTCGGAACCACAAACGTCAAAGTTTTTCACCAATGATACGCAGTATCTCTCAAGGGGAAACAACACATTTTATGCATTCATTAGGATTCAAAGACAAATTATGAAACACTCTTACCGTGTTCTCTAACCAGAACTCAGCTTTTTCGGCATCATCACTCTTTAGCCCCATATTTTCTAATCTTATCAACTGGTGGTGTACTCAACTGTATCGGATTCATTGGTGGCATCACAGGAGTTTGAGGAGGATTAACCAAGGGTGGAGGTTATTGTACAGCCGGATTGGTTCTAATATACTGAGTGAACCAATCATTCATCATATGCTAGAAGGCTTGTTTAGCCTCCTCATCATGGCTACTCGTAGCCGGTCAAGAATCAGCTTGCACCGTCCCTTGCGCAGGAGCAGGCGTATCGCTTTCAACATTGTCAGCTACAGCTCTATCGGGATCCATTTGCTATATAAAAGCACATTTCAATGTCAGGATTCATCACACTATCGCAGTTTTAGATATATACCATATATAGCTAGACTCACATACGCTATGGTAGTCCTAGAATAGACTAAACCATAGCTCTGATACTAATAAAATATAACACTCCTATCCTATAACCGACGCCGGAATAGGAAAGGGGCATTACCATACAGACAGAACATTATAGATCAATACAGAATCACAGATATCACATAATAACAATGCATAAGCAAAACAACAATTCATCTCTTATGGAGGTCTCCGTGACCTAAGACATACTTTTAGAAGAGGTTGGGACTAAATCGAACACATTCGGAATTTTCAGAACTTGGAAAATGTTTTCCAATTCTGTTGAGGTCACACGCCCGTATGACCATGCCGTGTGCCTTTCTCGGGCACCAGGCACGCCCATGTGATTCAGCCGTGCTATAACAGAGTATATATATTGAATTTTACACACGGCCAACAGACACGGCCGTGTGATAATTAGCTAGCTATTGACTTAAGCCCACGGCTATATGGCACATTCGTGTTCACTAACCGTATGGCACAATGCAGGTTGGTTTAAGCCAACTTGCCACCCCTTTTTGGGTCATTCCTACAAGCAATATTAAACAACATTTATACTAAAATTTTCAGCCAATTCCATGCTTAAAACATGTTTCATTATAACTAATCATCATCATTCAATAACCTTTTCAAATCTATACCTAACGCATTAAAAATCTTAGTACAACAACATGCCAAAATGCTCATTTTATAACTCACTTATGACACCTTTTAACTTATGCTTAAACTTACAATTTCCTCAACTTGGCATATTTCAAAATGACCACCACATACAAGGCCATATAACGATTAAAAGCATACACAATTTGGCATCACAATTCAATTACCGAAACTAAGGACAAACATACCAATTTATAGCCAACTCTCATGGCATAACATATATGCGTATCAAAGCTTAAATACATAGACATTCTAGCCTATACATGCCATTCTTAAAAATATTTGCATCAAAGCTTAAATACATAGACATTCTAGCCTATACATGCCATACTTAAAAATATTTACATCAAAGCTTAAATACATAGACATTCTAGCCTATACATGCCATACTTAAAAATATTTACACTTTCAAGGTACCAAATTGAATTCGATAATACAGTGATGATCCTTGACAGCCCCCCAGCTTGTAGTAGCTTCGATATCTAAAAAACAATGCAAACATACACAATGTAAGCTTTCAAAAGCTTAGTAAGCTCATACTACAGTCATCAATAGTATATAAAACATAAAACATCAACACATAAGTATTTACAAATTCTCAAATATTTATCTAATCTATACCAACCCAATCCATATGTTCATAACAATTCAATGAACTTCACCTAGATAATATCATCTACCACAAAGGTATCATACATACCTGGTTCTTCCCATACTTACTCACTTTCATTCTCACCTCTTGTTTGAGTATTTCAAGACTTTGTATAAATTATTCATACTTTAACATCCGCACACTTAGTGCTGTAAAGATTAGCCGAAGCTAAAATGATTTCGCACACTTAGTGCCATCTCAACTAGCCGAAACTAAGTCGGTATTGCACACTTAGTGCCTTTAATAGCCGAAGATAATTTAAATCGCACACTTAGTGCTAATGGTTTCAATTCATCATTATATCATCCAATTCAATTATGAACAACCCATGTATAATAAAGGCATCAAAACTTAGTTAACATTATATTTTAAGTACGAACTTACCTCGTACTCGGAATTTGTTGACTCGGACTGTTTATTCTACAATCTTCGATTTCCCTCGGTCTAAGCCTGAATTCCTTTTTTCTTGATCTAAATGTATTCAAAATTAACCCTTTTATTCACCAAATAATTCAAAACAATCCATATGTACACAATTAGGGCATTTTACAAACTAGCCCTCACATTTTCACATTTGACACTTTAGTCCCTATTTCACAAAATCACAAAATACACATAATTTGCATATACACAAGCTTAGCCGAATTCTCCTAGTACTCATACTAGTCCACACATTTCATTTATTTCACATTTAGTCCCTTAGAATAATATTTTCACAATTTAGCCCAAATTACTCAATTTCATCAAAAATCCAAAAACAAAACATTTAAACCCAACATCAAGCTTCCATAATTTATCAACTAACATCACAAAGATCACATTTTCATTAATGGCACATTTCAAAATCATCATGAAAATCGTAAATTGAAGCATGGGTTCGATAGTATACGAAGCAATTATTATAAAAACATAGAAATTATCAAAAATCGAGCAAAACACATACCTAATTCACCAATTCAAAGTGTCAAACCCTAAGTGAGCTTTCTCTTTTCTTTTTCTTTGTATTTTCAGTGGAATAGCATGAGCAAATGGCTAATTTCATGCTTTTGTTTTATTTTAATCACTTAAAAAACATTTTCCCATTTTGCCCTTTTATAAACAATTATAAAACCTTTTGATGAATGGTTGTTTTAGTCCATTAACATTCCCAATGGACAAATAACAACATAAGGACCCTTACTTTAGAAATCCAACTCAAATAGGCACTTTAACATCTAGCACACAACTTTTACATTTTATGCGATTTAGTCTTTTTTGCAAATTAAGCACACAAACAGTTAAATTTTCACAGGAGACTTTCACACATGTCAATTCATTTATAATAGATGCGAAAAATAATATTAAAATATTTTTCTGACTCGGATATGTGGTCCTGAAATCACTATTCTGACTAGGGTCAAAACTGGACTGTTACATAACACATTTACTATAGCATAATTTACCAAATCAATTCACATCAAACTCACATTCACATGTATCAACATGAATACTTTCATCATACATCATTCTACTTAGAATTTCTAGAACACTAAAGGGTCCATCTCATCTATTTCACAACAAGTCATTTAACCATAATAAACATATAGCAACCCATTACAAAACACAAAAACAAGAAGGCATTAACACATGTACTTATATAAATGGGCTTACAATCATTTTAGCCAAAATAAGCTATACCAAATCACCTTAAACAAATATAAGCCAATACATTTGGCCAAATCAAATGACACATATAACAAAATGACCAAGTCCCTATACATGCCATACTTTCAAAATACTAAGATCATTAATACCCAAAAATGAGAGTTTGATAGTGTGATTTGAATATCCGACGATCTCCAATCCGAGTTAGCTTGGCAACACTATAAAACATGGAAAATAAACGGAGTAAGCTATATAGCTTATTAAGCTTGTATGCAAGAAATAAGCAATCTTATCATACATAAAACATTTAAATATTATAACATAATTAACTGTAAATTTACCATAGTCTCATAATCATAACTCATTACACCACAAAACTTAACTCATTTTCATCGTTTCAAGCATTTAATAAACATGAGCTTTATGTACATACCTGAACCATCTCTATAACGTCCCCTAACCCTATACCTTAGCCGGAACAGGGTTACGAGACATTACCAGTCAGTATAGTCCAATTTCAGTCATTAATTAAAATAAATATTCACACTCATCCTAGTTTTAAGATGTCGTCCCTTTAATGGGCCCTCGCGGTCCAATATGGACACTAAATTCAATTTGGAACTAATTTAGAATCAATACGAATTTTTTTTATATATTTCAAAATTCATATTATATACCGTTGCCAACCATAATTTACTTATTTCATCAATACTTTTACAACTTAAATGACTCTCATTAAACATCCTAGGTACATGCCATTATCAATACTCAACATACTTTACCTCATTGAATTCGAGATCGGCCTGGAATGCTGATTCAACAATCTAGCCTTAAGATAACCTGCGCACGGAAACAAACCGTACGCTGAGTATACACTCAGTGGTATTTCTATAATCTGAACACTTAAACAATTATAAAACATATTAATATATATATTGAACTATTCAAACTCAACGAGAATTCAAACATTCACTTTCCAACCAATGTTTTGGTCTACTTTAAATTTCAAATCATTTATTATTTTTCAATAGCAATTAATCAATCAGTAATATTCATTAACACTCAGAATAATTATTTATTCAGTAAAAGACAGTTATTCGGTAACAATCAATTATTTAATAATAACCAGTTATTCAGTATTGATCAATTGATCGGTTATCCAGTAACAGTCAATTATTCAGTAAAATCAGATATTCAGTAACTATTAAGTTATTCAGTAGCAGTCATTCATTCAGTGACAATCAGTTATTCAGTAATGATCAATTATTCAATAATATTCAGTTATTCAGTAACAGTCTAATATCCAGTAATAGTCAATTATCCGGTAACAGTCAATTATTCAGAAATAATCAGTTATTTTATACCTTTATTTACCCCTATTAACATGACTCGGACTCAGACAGATACACGGATCCGACCAACACACCAGTACGGCACATAGTGCCTCATCGGTCGAAGCCGGAATAGTAACAATAACAGTAGCAGTACGGTACACAGAGTACCTCATCAGAACAAATCCAGAATAGTAACAGTAACAGTAACAGTATTCAACACACAAAGTGTTGAATCGGTAACGGTATCAGTAACAATATTCGACACACAAAGTGCCGAATCGGTAACGGTAACAGTAACAATATTCGACAAACACAGTGCCAATCGGTAACGGTAACAGTAACAATATTCGACACACAAAGTGCAGAATCGGTAATAGTAGCAGTAACAATATTCGACACAGAAAGTGCCGAATCGGTAATAGTAGCAGTAGCGGTAACAGTAACTAGCACATAAGTGCCTAAAATACGGGACATAAAGTGCTCGATAGGTAAAGTCGATAAATCCCGTACTCTTCCAATCCTATGGCATGCCAATTATATCCGACTAGCCCGACAAGTTAATAGGAAATTTAATTCTTATACCAATTTTACTTAATATTCATATTTACCCCTATTAACAAGACTCGGACTTCAGCGGATATATTCCAACCAAACACACCAGTATGGCACTCAGTGCCTGAACACTTCCAAATCCTATGGCATGCCAACTATATCCGACTCAGTCCAACTAGTTAATAGGGTATTCATGTGACACCCCTAAAGTGACCCTAGTCGGAAAGTGGTTTCGGGACCACTAAACCGAGTCATAAAGATAATTAACCGTCATAGTTGATGCTCATTATATGTACATATGCATGTGTGAAAATTTCATGTTTGAATTTTGTTAATGGTAAGTGAATTTTATCAAATAGGACTTATGTGAGAAAATTTGGAAATGTGCTAGGCAAATGTAAAGTGGCCTAATAATGCATGTTGTGAAATGAGGGGTTTGCATGTCAAATTCCCCACTTTAGAGGAAGTGGCCGGCCATGAGGGTATGGGACACAAAGCATATGCATTTTGTATTAATATTATAATGAATACATGGTTTTATAATAGGAAATAAGTATTAGAAAAAAAAAAAGAAAGATGTTAGATAATAATTAGTGGGAGGAGAAACCAAAGTTGTTCATCCTTTCCTCCATTGCCGTAGCCTAAAGGGAGGGAGAAGAAAGTTTGGTTGCTTTGATTTTTGGCTTAGAAGATGGCTAGAATGAGGTATGTATTGAATGATTCTTGAAAATCTATGCATGTTTGAGATGATTAGTTCAAACTCTACTTATCCCATAGATTAAACTTAGAATTTTGAGGTTTGAGATTCGGTCAATAAGCTTGAAACTCATAGTAGTTTGTTTTGGTAAGTTTGGTATACGGATGATACATGATGTAATGGTTATTTCGGTTTATGGGAAGTAAATATAGATGATGGTTATAAGCTGTTTTATGATTTGATAATGGTGATTAAATCTTGTAGTTAAGTGTTTAGATATGGTTATTTTAAGTTGATTTGTAATGGTATGATTGCATTGATGAATTGGTTTTGGAAATGGTGGGAAGAATTGGCTATTATGCTTGATACTAATGCCGAATATGAGAATGTTGTACTTGAAAAATGTAGGTGAACATGACAAGTGTATTCGGCTTAGGGCATAAAGGATATGAAAATTTGGTATTTATTTTTGATTGTGTGTGTATGACCATGGATAATTGGCTGCACAAATATTATGAATACATAATGTATGTTAAATTTATTAAGCTACAAAACATTATACATGATCGGCCAAGGTAAATTATTTGAGTAAAGTATATCTTGATGGTACATTTCGGCTAGTATAAAATGTATATGGATGTCGTATGACTATGTTTAATTTGGAAAGTAAATTGTTTGATTTAGCTCAAGAGCCTAGAGGATCAAGTTGGATAAGGGAAAGGAAAAAGTGATCGAATAGCCGTCGTAATCGTTCGGCAATTTCCGAGGTAAGTTTTAAGTGTTTAAACGTTGAGTAAATTCAATTATAATAGGACATGATGAGTTGATTTAATAAGATATGATGTGGCCATGATATGTTCTAAGCTCAAATGGTAAGTTCTTAAGTGTTTGAGCTTGGGAATTTAAGGGTAATTCGAAATAGTCTGCTTCAGACAGCAGCAGTAACGTGATTTTAGAAAATCACCATAAATTTATGGACTTGAATTAGAGGCTGAATGAGACATGAAATTAAAGCTTAATGAGTCTAGTTTCTTATAAAAGAAACCGTGTAAGCAAAGGAATTTCTGATAATGAGATATTTAAAGTTGTGTGAGACAGTGTCAGAATGACTCTGAAATCCCCTGTTCTGTTTTTAGAAAATAATTATAAATTGTACAAAAATGGTTATAAGATAAAATTTATATGCTTAGACTCCTTAATGAGTCTAGTTTCAAATGAAATCAAATACAACACATTTTGAATTCTGTAAAATGAGAAATTCGATTCGTAGTGAAGAGTGGTCAGATTAGTCAAACAGTGGAACAGGGGAAACTTTAAGAAAAATCTGGTATTGATTGGCCAAACCTAAAATTCTGGAAATTTTATGAATGGAACATATACGAGTCTATATTCAGGAAAAATTAACGGAAAGTGATTTGGAGTTTTGTAGCTCCAGTTATAAATAATTTAATGACTATTGCTCAGGAAAAACAGCTTGTGCTGAATTTGAGATTGTGTTGTAAACCTTGATAAACTTGTTTTAGTTGCTCATAAGCTATTGATTAAACCCATACGTGAATTCTAAATTGTGATATTGGAAAATGATAGATGTAGATTCAGCCAAGACAGTGTATATATGTGATAAGGCCTAATGGCCGATGTGATGAATGTGAAAGTGTATATATATGTGATAAGGCCTAATGGCCGATGTGATGAATGTGAAAGTGTATATGTGTGATAAGGCCTAATGGCCGATGTGATGAATGTGAAAGTGTATATGTGTGATAAGGCCTAATGGCCGATGTGATGAATGTGAAAGTGTATATATATGTGATAAGGCCTAATGGCCGATGTGATGAATGTGAAAGTGTATATGTGTGATAAGGCCTAATGGCCGATGTGATGAATGTGAAAGTGTATATGTGTGATAAGGCCTAATGGCCGATGTGACGAATGTGAAAGTGTATATATGTGATAAGTCCCGAAGGGCATTTGTGTCAGTACAATATCCGGGTTAAAACCCCGCAGGCTTTATGCGAGAATATTATCACTGATTAATGTCCGTAAGCTTCGTGCTCGTACTATATCCGAGCTCTAAAGACCCGATGACTACGTGTGGGAATTTTGTCCGGGTAAGACCCGATAACTTCGTGTGGAGATTATGTCCGGGTAAGACTTCGTAATAAGAATTGCTTATAAATATATTCAATGCGAAAGGTTAAACAGGTATGTACTCCAAGTTTATATGTGAGCTTGATTTGCACTAAATCATAAGGTAGTTATGTGATGCATACGAGAGCAATCTATGAGACTATTCCTATGATTATGTGACATCGGATCAGTGTGAGAGGTGATGTGAAATCATACGATATATCTATGTCACATGAGCTCACTTTTATGTGAAAGTTTATCTGCCTATTGTATATGATGAGATGTGCGTATTCGGAAAAAAGGGATGGTATGCCCGAAGGAAGAGTGAAATAAAAATACGAACAACTATGTTATCTGTTGACACTGCTTAAAACTTACTAAGCATTGTAATGCTTACTCCGTTTACTCTATTTCCTCTGTTTTATAGATCTCATTGCGAAGCTACAGGCTCGGGGATCGTCAGCAACTAGTCACACTATCACTATCCACTGTTTGGTACTGCTATGTTTTGGATTATCTTATGGCATGTATAAAATAGACTAGTGGTGGAAGAATATTTTGGTTAATGTATATAGCCATGCAAAAATGGCTTATATATGTTTGAGCATAATGTTATAATCATTTGGTATGGAATGGTTAATCACTATCATAATTTGTGCTATTTATGCTAAAAGGGCGAGTTGAATCATGGAAACTATGAAATAGGTAAAGTCTACCTTAAAGGCAGATGCTGGCAGCAGCAGTGATGTAGATTTGGAAAATCACTAAAAATAGTAGGATTGGAATTAAATAATGAATAAATTATTTAAACGAACCTTAATGAATCTATTTTCATAGGAAAGTAATGAAACGATCATATGGACAGTATGTTAAGAGATATTCAGGTTCTCGTGAGACAGGGCCAGAACGGTTTCTGGACTCCCTGTTCCGACTTTGGAATTTAATTACAAATTAACCAGAGATAATTAGGAGTCATGCCATATATGTATAGATTCCTCTCTGAGTCTAGTTTCTATAGAAACCAACGGCATCAGTATTGAAGCTCTGTGCAGGGAGATATCCAAGTCGTAATGTGCAAAGGTCAGTGTAGTCGATCCCTATAACATGGGAGACTTTGACTAATAAACTGTACTAATTGACCCAACCAAAAATTCTAGAAAAAAATATGTAGATGGGTATATGAGTCTAGTTTCAGGCAAAAATCACGAAACTAATTTTCGAGTTGTGAAACTCAAGATATGATTTTTAAGGTGACAGTGATGCAGTTAGCCAGCTTGCCTGGAAAATTTTTAAAATGGACTGCGATAGTAAGCGAAATTAGTCTGTGAACCCCTCGTGTCCGACTCCGGCAATGGTCTCGGGTACGGGGTGTTACAATTCAAATCATTTTTCTATTTCAAATTCGCTTTCAATTCATTCAGAATTTCTCATCAACCAATATACATTTCAATTAATCATAATTTCATTCAATTCAATTCAATTCAATTCAATTCAAATTCACTTTTCCACTTTCTGATCAGTATACAATTCAATACCAATATATATTTCAGATATTCACATATAATCATACTTCGGTTCAATTCCAACCACTTTTCAATCAATACACAATTCACATATTTACACATATTCATAATTTATTTTATTTCAAATAATTTAATCAATGCACCTACCATACATAATAAATAATAAATTAAATAATTAAATATTAAGTTCGGGTTATAGAAATACAAACCGTAATTTTCGAGCTAACTCCCGTTGACTTTGTCTTGTCCTTTCTTAGCCGAGATCTTCGGTACCACATTGACTACGAAATTAATACAATTCATAATCATTAATACATTACTAATTTATATCTTGAGTTACAGAATTCTAAATTAAGATCCGTTAATTTTTCCTGAAACTAGACTCACAAATCTTCTTACCATAAAATTTTCAGAATTTTTGGTTTAGCCATTAAGTACAGTTTATTCTTTAAATTCACCCATATTCTGCTGTCTGACAGTTTCGACCTTCTTCACTAAAAATTAATTATCTCACAGTACAGAACTCGGATAATATTCCTATTGATTTCTTCTAAAAATAGACTCATTAGGGATTCAAAACATATAAATTTAACCCTCTAATTATTTTTCTCCAATTTTTGGTGATTTTCAAAAATCAGAACAGGGGAACCCGAATTCATTCTGACATTGTCTCACAAATTTCATTATATCTCATAATTTGTGATTCAATTGCTTAAACCGTTTCTTTTATAAGAAACTAGGCTCAATAAGATTTAATTCCATATTTTATTCATCCTATAATTAAATTTCTATAATTTTTGGTGATTTTTCAAACTTAGACTATTGCTGCTGTGCAAAATAGTCTTAGTGCAAAATGTTGATTTTCTACTTTTAATTTCAATTTAATCCTCACTAAATTCACTTACTTTTCTATCTTAATTCATACTTTATTTCTACTCAACTTTTAACCAAACTTAGACATAATTATCTATTTTTCATCATAAAACCATAATTTCAAAATTCTTTCAATTTAGTCCTTAAAGCATAAAACTTATGAATCACTTTACAATTCAATCCTTATTTCATTTCTAACTTGAATTTCTATCAATTTAGCCCTTAATTCATCATTTTACTCAACATGAACAATATTTATAAATCTAATAACTTTCAAAATATCAACTTAATTTCATTAAAACTTTGTTCTAAAGCTTTTAAAACATCAAAATTAAGTAAAAATGACTAAATTGACATACCTGTTAAAGTTTAAAACTTCAAAACCTTTATTTTCCCTTTTCTCCCTTTCTTTCTTTCTTTCCTTTCTTTCTCCCCTGTTCTTCTCTGTTTCGTTTGCTTTGTTTTTCTTTTTCATTTCTTTTATTTCATTTATTTCTTTATTTCATTTCTTTATTTTATTATTAAACTATTATAATATTTATTATTTATACATGTGTATATTTATTAATACACATGTATTAATTTATCATCTTACACTTGTCATAACTTTTATTTATTTAATTAATTAATATAAAATAATAGTAATATAATATACTTTAATTATTATTATTTTACTTATATAATAAGTAAATACACATGTACAATACATGTGTACCATTTATATTTGTACACATTTAACTTATTTTAACCATACATTTGTCACCCCTTTTTGGCTTATTTCCTATTTAGTCCCTTCACTTTTCTTTATTCTATAATTAAACTTTCACACTTAATTCAATTTAATCCGTTCCACTAATTACTCTTAATTAAGCTAAATTTACTTAATTGAAGTCTAATTAACCACTCAATTGACTTCGTAAATATTTTTAATAAATATTTACGAATCTATTTTTTTAGAAATGGAGACCCAAAAATTCACTTTCCCGATAACCGTAAAATTTGGGTTATTACAATTCTCCCCCCTTTATAAATTTCGTCCTCGAAATTTGCCTGAAAAGAGTTAGGGCATAAAAGTCTCACTGTTTCTTTCGGTTCCCATATTGCTTCATCAGTATTGTAAGTTCACATTGCAATCTAGTATCTCAATCGGTTCTTCTTCTTCATACAATGAATCAATTTAAATTTCAATATCCCTTGTCAAGCCTACATATAAGAGATTTGACCTACATTTTTTTTAGCATCACAAATTTTCTGTAGCTTCGGAGGTGAAACAAATCAATTCATTACTGACTAACTCTTTCTATAATTTCAAGTACCCAAGTAGAACGAGAATTCGACCTCTTTTTTTGAATCTCTTCCACTCTTCTTCAATTTCACAAATCAAACAGCCTTGTATTTTTATTTTCTCACAATATTCAATCAGATACTGTGAAGTTTTACATTTCAATCATATAGAGCTTCATGCAATGCGGTAAACTATTATTACATACCTCAAACTTCTTATATTTGTTCTAGAGTTAGAATATAAACCATGTATTTCAATCAGAAATAATAAAAGTTACCATACCATGAATCTGATGATCTCAAAAACCCATATTTTAGACAGTTATTAAGTAAGAAATTTATTCATACCAGAACAAAATATGCAGACTTCACCATACCTTTGATGATCATTCAAATATCATCTTTCTTTTCGCAGATAGAGATGATTTCAATCCAAACCCATATAAATTCTATTCCATTTCCATTCTATTATCATCATTAGCTGTAACAGTTCTGAAGGAATCTGTATCTGATATAAACATTTATATACAAGTTCAAACTACCGCTTTTCATTCCAAGTCATCACCACATCTGCTTCGAATCACAGTACAACTTATTTCTTCCAAAATGCAAAGACATATTACTACTATAAATTTCATACAAAAATCTTCTGTATAAGTTTCTGAATTCTTTAGTACAGCTTCTATCTCTACATAACAGGCAATCATTAGATTCAATATGAAATATTTAATCAAAGGTCATTTGTATACTATACCTATTTAACCGATAACTCGTTATCACATTTTTAAGCTATGCAGACCTGTTGTAAAGAAGTCAGTTTAACTTTTATCTCAACTACACTTGAGCCATCATCAAGTAATAACAGTCGGATGTCCATAGCTTATAACACAAAGCAGAACTTTCAATTCTAAATATACATACCTTCATTTACCTTTTTCCGGATGATAATCAATTATCATTTCTTGATCTTTTAATGCAAGAACAATAACTATCATTTCTAAATCAAGTATCAAATAATTCTTCTCATGTAATTCTAACTTTCCAAAATATAATTTATTAGTTTTCTTTCTTGCATCAAAACACTACTATCCCTGTAAATCACAAGTTTTTGACTGGATTTCAGACTAAACCAGAACAAATGCTTCAGTTAACTGAGCTTTCAACTAATCAGAACCTTGCTAACGTCTATCAGATCATTCCAATTCCACATCTTTCTGTAATAACCGACTAGTTTTAGAAAACCTCTGATTTCAAATATATTTTTCACTATCATTTCAGTCACAAAATCTATAGCACATTCAACTTCTTCAATCAACAGTAGTTCGGGCAACTGTTCTGGAAACACATCAGAATTCTCTCACACTATTGCCACTGATTTAAACGTCAACTTGAATACTTTAATATTCAATACAAAAGCAAGGTAAATACCATGACCCCTTTCTGGCATATATCAGTGTCGGCATGTTCAATATCACAATAGACATTTAGTTCAATCTTCTCTGATTCAACAAAACATTTCATCATCTTGATCTTGCAACATATTATACTTCTGCTTATAATTTATCACAAACATCATGCAAAATTAACCATTTCATTCTCAGAATCACATCGAACAATAATACTATCAAATCGAACAGAAAACAGTACCTTAGTATCATTATCAGATAGTTCATACAGATGCTATCAATCAATAAATACTGACATGGAAATTTGACACTTCAACCAAAGATTGAGCGAACTCAACAGGCAAATCTTTAATGGATGTTGTAATGACATCCGGCAGAGAAATATCTTCTTTTATACAATTAACATATGCCGTGGCTGATGTTCATGCTCCAGATTTTTCAGTGAAGTCCTTTATCACACTTTGACTATCACCCATATTTTCGGAGTTACAGAGTAATCTGCCTCTGATAGCTATGTTACTCGGTCTTGAATTCTGAATAATATCTTTTCAACTTTCCTCGAGCAATCACTAAAATAATAATAAGAAGAATCATGTCTAACACATATTCCATTCCTTATTCTATATTATTTAGCTCCTATCTTCATTTAAACCATCTTCAAACCATTTGTATCATACGGTTTCTGTCAGAATACACCCTCTGCTATACTTATTCAATCAAACAAATTCCCTTCATACACAGTTACAATCATATGATCCTGTTTAAGCTTCAAGAATTCTATACATTTCTGATCAAGAAATCTCCAACTGATGTATATATCTTTCAGAACTCATCTTAGAAATTTCCAAATAACCCTTTCTGAATCACAACAGAAATCAATGTTTTCCACCGGTGGCAAGCTGAATCTTTTTAACAGAAATACCATACCTTTCTAACATTTAATTGCTAAAAAGAATAATTCATTTACAATCCCGATAATATTCTCTAACTAGATTTCAGTTCTTTCAAAATCATTTTTAGCTTTAATTCTCAATTCATCCACACTATATTTATGAAGTATTAGCAACAGATAACTTACCCGTTTAGACAAACTCTGTACCTTGAAGTACTTCGGGAACCGATTGAAAAACAGGAGGGGTAGATGTTGTAGTAGATACAATTTCTTCTATTCACTGCGCAACATTAGTTATAATTCTAAACAGTTATATATTATCTATTTCTCTATTATTTCATCAGTTAACATTCAATAATTAATTACTTATCGAGTTAATACTTAATATTACCGATTCAATTTTCATTTAACTCACCAAACTATTCATCTCCAGTATATAATTCGTAATCAATGTCATCGATATGTTCATTTAACATTTCAACTATAAAACAGTATCAAACAAATATATCAGCATCCGATCCTGACTCAATTTTGACTCAATCATGGTATGTACCTCCAGAATATTTTCAGTACTTGACTTAATCCTAGAATCGGCTAAACCCAGTTAGCTCTGATACCACTAAATGTAATGTCCCCTAACCCTATACCGTCGCTGGAATAGGGTTATGAGATATTACCAGTCAGTATAGTCCAATTTCAGTCATTAATTAAAATAAATATTCACACTCATCCTAGTTTTAAGATGTCGTCCCTTTAATGGGCCCTCGTAGTCCAGTATGGACAGTAAATTCAATTTGGAACTAATTTAGAATCAATACAATTTTTTTTTATATTTCAAAATTCATACTATATACCGTTGCCAACCATAATTTACTTATTTCATCAGTACTTTTACAACTTAAATGACTCTCATTAAACATTCTAGGTACATGCCATTATCAATACTCAACATACTTTACCTCATTGAATTCGGGATCAGTCTGGAATGCTGATTCAACAGTCTAGCCTTAACTTAACCTGCGCACGGAAACAAACCGTACGCTGAGTATACACTCAGTGGTATTTCTATAATCTGAACACTTAAACAATTATAAAACATATTAATATATATATTGAACTATTCAAACTCAATGAGAATTCAAACATTCACTTTCCAACCAATGTTTTGGTCTACTTTAAATTTCAAATCATTTATTATTTTTCAATAGAAATTAATCAGTCAGTAATATTCATTAACACTCAGGATAATTATTTATTCAGTAACAGTCAATTATTCGGTAACAATCAATTATTCAATAATAACCAGTTATTCAGTATCGATCAATTGATCGGTTATCCAGTAACAGTCAATAATTCAGAAAAATCAGATATTCAGTAACTATTAAGTTATTCAGTAGCAGTCATTCATTCAGTGACAATCAGTTATTCAGTAATGATCAATTATTCAGTAATATTCAGTTATTCAGTAACAGTCTAATATCCAGTAACAGTCAATTATCCAGTAATAATCAGTTATTTTATACCTTTATTTACCCCTATTAACATGACTCGGACTCAGATGGATACACGGATCCAACCAACACACCAGCACGGCACATAGTGCCTCATCGGCCGAAGCCAGAACAGTAACAGTAAGGTACACAGACTACCTCATCAGAACAAATTCGGAATAGTAACAGTAACAGTAAGAGTAACAGTATTCAACACACAAAGTGTTGAATTGGTAACAGTATTAGTAACAATATTCGACACACAAAGTGCCGAATTGGTAACGGTAATAGTAACAATATTCGACACACACAGTGCTGAATCGGTAATGGTAACAGTAACAATATTCGACACACAAAGTGCCGAATTGGTAACGGTAACAGTAACAATATTCGACACACAAAGTGCCGAATCGGTAACAGTAGTAGTAACAATATTCGACACACAAAGTGCCGAATCGGTAACAGTAGCAGTAGCGGTAACAGTAACTAGCACATAAGTGCCTAAAATACGGCACATAAAGTGCCCGATCGGTAAAGTCGATAAATCTCATACTCTTCTGACCCTATGGCATGCCAATTATATCCGACTAGCCCGACAAGTTAATAGGAAATTTAATTCTTATTCCAATTTTACTTAATATTCATATTTACCCCTATTAACAAGACTCGGACTTTGGCGGATATACGGATTCCAACCAAACACACCAATATGGCACTCAGTGCCTGAACACTTCCAAATCCTATGGCATGCCAACTATATCCGACTCAGTCCGATTAGTTAATAGGGTATTCAAATCATTTTTCTATTTCAAATTCACTTTCAATTCAATCACAATTTCTCATATTTCAATATCCAACCAATATACATTTCAATTAATCATAATTCCATTCCATTCAATTCAATTCCATTCAATTCAATTCAAATTCACTTTTCCACTTTCTGATCAGTATACAATTCAATACCAATATATATTTCAAATATTCACATATAATCATACTTCGGTTCAATTCCAACCACTTTTCAATCAATACACAATTCACATATTTACACATATTCATAATTTATTTTATTTCAAATAATTTAATCAATGCACCTACCATACATAATAAATAATAAATTAAATAATTAAATATTAAGTTTGGGTTATAGAAATACAAACCGTAATTTTCGAGCTAACTCCCGTTGACTTTGTCTTGTCCTTTCTGTGCCGAATCGGTAACAGTAGTAGTAACAATATTCGACACACAAAGTGTCGAATCTGTAACTGTAGCAGTAGCGGTAACAGTAACTAGCACATAAGTGCCTAAAATACGGCACATAAAGTGCCCGATCGGTAAAGTCGATAAATCCCGTACTCTTCCAACCCTATGGCATGCCAATTATATCCGACTAGCCCGACAAGTTAATAGGAAATTTAATTCTTATTCCAATTTTACTTAATATTCATATTTACCCCTATTAACAAGACTCGGACTTTGGCGGATATACGGATTCCAACCAAACACACCAGTATGGCACTCAGTGCCTGAACACTTCCAAATCCTATGGCATGCCAACTATATCCAATTCAGTCCGATTAGTTAATAGGGTATTCAAATCATTTTTCTATTTCAAATTCGCTTTCAATTCAATCACAATTTCTCATATTTCAATATCCAACCAATATACATTTCAATTAATCATAATTCCATTCCATTCAATTCCATTCAATTCAATTCAAATTCACTTTTCCACTTTCTGATCAGTATACAATTCAATACCAATATATATTTTAAAAATTCACATATAATCATACTTCAGTTCAATTCCAACCACTTTTCAATCAATACACAATTCATATATTTACACATATTCATAATTTATTTTATTTCAAATAATTTAATCAATGCACCTACCATCCATAATAAATAATAAATTAAATAATTAAATATTAAGTTCCGGTTATAGAAATACAAGCCGTAATTTTTGAGCTAACTCTCGTTGACTTTTTCTTGTCCTTTCTTAGCCGAGATTTTCAGTACCACATTGACTACGAAATTAATACAATTCATAATCATTGATACATTACTAATTTATATCTTGGGTTACAGAATTCTAAATTAAGATCCGTTAATTTTTGCTGAAACTAGACTCACAAATCTTCTTACCACAAAATTTTCAGAATTTTTGGTTTAGACTTTAAGTACAGTTTATTCTTTAAATTCACCCATATTCTGCTGTCTGACAGTTTCAACCTTCTTCACTAAAAATTAATTATCTCACAGTACAGAACTCAGATAATATTCTTGTTGATTTTTCCTAAACATAGACTCATTAGGGATTCTAAACATATAACTTTAACCCTCTTATTATTTTTCTCCAATTTTTAGTGATTTTCCAAAGTCAGAACAGGGGAACCAGAATTCATTCTGACATTGTCTCACAAAATTTATTATATCTAATAATTTACAATTCAATTGCTTAAACCATTTATTTTCTAACAAACTAGACTCAATAAGATTTAATTCCATATTTTATTCATCCTCTAATTCAATTTCTATAATTTTTGGTGATTTTTCAAACTTAAACTACTGCTGTCCAAAATAGTCTTAGTGCAAAATGTTAATTTTCTACTTTTAATTTCAATTTAATCATAACTAAATTCAATTACTTAGCTAGCTTAATTCATACTTTATTTCTACTCAATTTTTAACCAAACTTAGACATAATTATTTATTTTTCATCATAAAACCATAATTTTGAAATTCTTTCAATTTAGTCCTTAAAGCATAAAACTTATGAATCACTTTACAATTCAATCCTTATTTCATTTCTAACTTGAATTTCTATCAATTTAGCCCTTAATTCATCATTTTACTCAACATGAACAATATTTATAAATCTAATAACTTTCAAAATATCAACTTAATTTCATCAAAACTTTGTTCTAAAGCTTTTAAAATATCAAAATTAAGTAAAAATGACTAAATTGACATACCTGTTAAAGTTTAAAGCTTCAAAACCTTGATTTTCCCTTTTCTCCCTTTCTTTCTTTCTTTCTTTCCTTTCTTTCTCCCTGTTCTTCTCTGTTTTGTTTGCTTTTTTTTCTTTTTCATTTCTTTTATTTCATTTCTTTATTTTATTATTAAACTATTATAATATTTATTATTTATACATGTGTATATTTATTAATGCACATGTTTTAATTTATCACCTTACACTTGTCATAACTTTTATTTATTTAATTAATTAATATAATATAATATTAATATAATATACTTTAATTATTATTATTTTACTTATATAATAAGTAAATACACATGTACAATACATGTGTACCATTTATATTTGTACACATTTAACTTATTTTAACCATACATTTGTCACCCCTTTTTGGCTTATTTCCTATTTAGTCCCTTTAATTTTTCTTATTCTATAATTAAACTTTCACACTTAATTCAATTTAATCCTTTCCACTAATTACTCTTAATTAAGCTAAATTTATTTAATTGAAGTCTAATTAACCACTCAATTGACTTTGTAAATATTTTTAATAAATATTTACGAATCTATTTTTTAGAAATGGAGACCCAAAAATTCACTTTCCCGATAACCGTAAAATTTGGGTTATTACAGTCTCGAAATGAATTTACACATATTCTCATATTTGACATACCTATAAACCATTCGGAATAATAATGTCAGATACTCAGGATTTTTGCACACTAAGTGCCACAAACGTAGCCAATGCTACCTCAATCTCATATCACATAATCGCTCACTCTCGAGCTATCGACAGGCCTGCTCACACAAGCTGCCAGTCAAGACGTAGCTACGCGGTGCTGCTCACACAAGCTGTCAAGTATCCGCAACATATGCTGATATACTTAGCCACCGGTAGGACGTACAAGACCAGCACCCGGATCAAATAATCACATAACACATAATGACCCTAGTGACATGTCACTTGTATCCTAATCTATTCCTAAGGTTCAACGGGACTTCTCACTTGCCGAATCGCCGTCGAACTCATTCGTAGAATTATGCTCATTCACATAATCAAACATATAATTCATGCAATATTAAAGCATTTAAGTACAATTATTGTAAAGCTTATTTTTTAACAAACGAACTTACCTCGGTACAAAATGGCCAATAGTTCGATTTAGTCCACAACATTGTTCTTTCCCCGGTCTAGGTTAGAACCTCTTCTTTCTTGATCTATAGTTTAAATTTAACTCATTCAATCATCACATTATTCAATTTAATCCTAAAAACACCTTATGGAAAAAAATTACATTTTTTCCCCTAACTTTTCAACTTTTTACATTTTAGTTCCTAGGTTTGTAAAATGATTTTCATTCAATTTCATCACACCCAAGCCTAGCCGGACCTATTCCTTGCTCATAACAGCCCACATTTTTCATTTATTCATATTTTTTACACATATTTTACAAATTTTACTAATAGGTCCCTATTTGACATTTTCATCAAAAATCACTTGGTAAATGTTGTTTATCTAATGCATTTTCTACCATTAAACATCAAAATACACAAATATTCAACATGGGTAAAATTTTAGACTTTGATTTTCTTTCAAATTAGTCCTTGAAATAGCTAGATTAGGTTGAATCAACTTTAACAACATAAAAATCATTAAAAACAAAACAAAGACGGACTTACGATCGAGCTTGGAAGCTTGGCCAAAACCCTAGCTATGGTGACCCTTGAAATTTGGCTATGGAGGATGAAATTAGAAAGATGAACATCTTTTATTGGTTTTATTTTGTCTTTATTAACCAAATGATCAAAATGCCCTTAATGCCAAACTTTGAAATTTCACCTAACCATGTCCATTTTTGTCCAACTTAAACTATAATGGTCTAATTACCATTTAAGGACCTCCAATTTAAAATTTCATAGCAATTAGACACCTCTAGGTTCTAGAACACATATTTTGCACCTATTTCAATTTAGTCCTATTAGTCAAATTGCACACTCTATCGGTAAAATTCCTTAACAAAATTTTCACACAATCATTCTGTAACAGCCCAATTTTGGGCCTAGTCAAAATAGTGGTTTAGGGACCACAAATCTAACGTAAGAAAATTTATTTTTATTATATTTTTATGGTCCAAAAATTCACGGGATGATTTCGGGAAAATTTCGTTCGAAAATTTTGACGTTTGGGCACTCAATTTAGTCAAAAGGACTAAATCGTAAAAAGTGCAAAAGTTGAGTTATACATGCTAGAGGTGTCCAATTGTGATGAAATTTTAAATTGGAGGTCCTATATGGTAATTAGACCATTGGTTAATTTTTTGAACAAAAATGGACGTGAAATAGGTGAAATAGAATATTTTTAAGTTAGGAAATTTTGGTAATCTAATAATTAAAAGAATTAAAAAGCAAAAATAAGCAAAATTGTCCATCTTCTTCTTGTTCCAGGTGAATCTACCATGGAAGCTATGGCTAGGGTTTGGTTCAAGCTTCCAAGCTCCATGGTAAGTGCATCCTAGCCCCGTTTTTAATGTTCTTTACATTTTTGAAGTCCCCGTAACTCGATTTACCTATTTCTACCATTATTTTGAGCTAGGATTCATGTTTAAAAAATTACCCATGTAACACACCTAACCCATATCCGTCGTCAGAATGGGGTTATGAGGCATTAGCAGACCAAACACAACTTCCGAATGATTACATAAACTCTTAGGTCATTACGAATGCAAACATAATAATTTATAAAACACATAGTAAAATTTTACAAAACATTAACATTTAACAAACATCTCATTTCATACTCGAACCCTGTCATATTCAAAAACAGTCATACGAATATAATATGTAACCACACTTTGAAACGTATAGTAACAATTGTTAATTCGTAACTATTAAACATACAACAAATTCTGCATTAATAAATCACACAAATATCCCAAGCATAATTTCAAAATTTATAACATTATGCGCATGGTACATATTAGTAGAAACCATTTGATTAATAACTTAAATCAAGAATCAGCTTACCTAATTTGCATAAAAACAATCATGATTCCTTATAACTTGAATTACTATTTATATGATCAATTGCAAATGCATAAGCAGAAATTATATATACTAAAATTCATAAACTTTATATAGTGTCTACTTTCATTTTATTCAATCACATCATTATACACATCATAAATAAGACATATGTTTTAGTCAAATAACCAAATGCATGTAACATTTTCCATTTCCAAAATGTTTCACCTATATTTCATTTCAAACCGAAAACAACTAAGCTTAAAACATCATTTTTAGCCATTTCATTATACACTTATCAAAAATTCAACTTACATATACTATACACATTACTTTTCTATCACATGATATAACCCAATTCAACTAACATCCAAAATTAACTTATTTCAAACACATCAAGAATCCTTATCAAACCATATCAAGCACCATTCACCCATATTTATATTCATATTTCTTAACCAAATCGGACATATATGCATCAGATAAAACTCATATAATCTTCTTGTTTTACCAATACACAAATCACTATTCATTTGGTCATTTTTCAATGCGTTAGCCGAATGTCATCATATTTAATACATATGCTTTTATCAATGTTTAAATTTTCATCATTTTTAATCTATCACTTTATACGCATATAACCTTTCATAGAAATAAATCAATATACATATATATCAACCATAATTTGCACATCAAGTAAAACATATTACAAATATATCTCATCTAATATATATAAATATGAAACCAATACATCATATACTTATATATATAAATGCCTAATCATGATTAACTTACTAACATGATTCATAACAATTTCTTCACTTAACGCAAGCATATTAAACTCACATTTATCACAAGCCATAATTGAATTACCTAGTTACCATAATACGTAGCAAATCTAAATAAAACATGTTTCACTTATAAATACAAAGCATGGCTGAACCATCAATCAAATATAAATCTCTTACCTAAATTCAAATACAATACATAGCCGAATCATTAAAACAATAGGTAACATATCAAGCATAATTCATACTTATATTTATATCCTATAGCCAATTCAACCAAACCAAATAAAATCATCATTTGAACATAGCATACAAACCAAACTTAGCACACATAAGAACCATGATCAAGATAGCAAATACTTATATATCAAATTAGCCATTTCTGCATGGCATATTATATACAACACTTCAAACATATCCGAAAGTATAGCCTATACATGCCGATACCCGAGTCTGTAACTATTCTCCAAAATCTATAAAAAAGAAGCAATCATACACACACAATAAGCTATCACAGCTAAGTAAATCATAAGCAATTATACAACTCAATGACATAATCAACTCAATTTAACCAAACCAATTCATACTATCCTAATCACATTTAATGTCAAACTTACAGATTCATATACAATATATGCATTCATGTATCAATTAAAAACTTGGCCAAAATACATATATATCCATTATCAAATTTATCATTTACTTCCAAGGCCAAAATATCATTGTATAAACGAATATATATACACATTCATATATGTATACACATGTTTCACACTTTAATATCACATACTTATATCATTTTGCCGAATATAGATTTGCATAACTTAATAACATGATTCATATCATCACTTCAAATACCAAAACTTACCTTAATTTCAATATATTAGCTATGTAACGCCCTAAAAATCCCAAAACCAATAATCCTAAAATCTTGAATTCTTTTTTTTCTTTTGTGCTTAGCAATTCCGGTTAAGTGTTAATTATGCGATAGTAGGTCTTGGTCAAGGTTTGAGTTAGAATCTAGGGGTAGAAGAAATTGTAGTTTAAAAATTAAAAGGACCTTTTTGGCAAGTAGTTGGGCTTTTAAATAAAGATAAGGGAAAATGGCATCAAAAAGCCTTGAGGAAGAATGGCTAAGTGACGCCACTTAGAGTGTAGGGAGGTGGCGTTAGTAGCTAGCAAAGAAATCCAAGGTTCGAATCCTAGCTTAGTGTTTTTAGAAGTTTAATTTTGGCCTTCTAGAAGGTTGGAAGTGGCGTGAAGATGGACTCCAAGGGGAGTGTTCAGAAGAGAAAATTAAGGAAAGGATCAAGGGGTTATCAAGGAGAAAAACAAGGAGATGAGAAGGGGGAAGAGATGGAGCCAAATGGGGAATTGAGGGCCAGGCAATTCGGCTATAGGGGCTATAAATAAGTGTCGAATGCAGGGTTACCAGGCTAATGCCGAATTTCCTTCACCCGGTTACCAGAAACCCTTTTCCCTAAAAGCCAAAAACCCTTTTATTTTACTCTCTTTTCTTTGTGCTGATTTCTATTCTTTCTCTACACAATTTTCTTTGTTTCGCTTAGTCGATTAATTCTTCTACTCTTCTTCTTTAATCTGTACCAAATAAACCTTATTCACATACTAAGTTTAAAAGCCAAAAAGCCGAATCTTCCAAGGGCCAATACTCTTCGACTGAATCTAGTGTAAGTGTTAGTTCTTCCAATTAGTTTTGCTAAGAATCTATTACGCTATTCTTTCCTCACTCTTTCTAATCAACTATGGTAGGGAACTAGTATCGGATCTCGGATCTTAACTCTCTACCGAAATTGCTCTTTAGGTGTTTGTGGTTTTGGTAAGTATTCCTCTCCCATTGGCTAAGGTGGTCGAATGTTCATAGTTAAGCTAAGGGGACTTGTGTTGGATACAAGTCACCTATTATTCTGGTTTTAATAGTTAAGATTGGTGCAGAACTAGGAGTTGACCGTGGTTAGTGTTTTAAGAAGGGGCTGTTATACTTATCGCGCAAGGTAAGGTTAATGTGAGGTTTCAGTTTTAGTAAATATATGTATTAAGCATGCGATTAATTGAAGGGTGATATCATTTGTAGGTTGGTGACTAAGGGAATCACAGCACACTTGCTTACCAGGTGTGTACATACACTTCACACACAAGTAGATCGGTAAAAGCCGAAATGCAGAAAAGCCGAAAGTTTGGCTGCGGTAGTCTTGCGAGTGTGTGAACACTCGTGAGCAGGAAAATGATAGGTTGTTTGAGGCCCATAGGCAATTCCATGGACTTGGGTTATGATCTAGCCAACCGGGCCAAAATAGGCTTAATGAGCCCGATGGGCTATTGGGCCTATAATAGGCAAAATTTGATAATTGATGCTATGTGATAGAAAATTTGTGTGTGAGCATGAATATAAGGTGATTTGGGCCTAACGGTCCATATAAAGGTGATTTGGGCCTAATGGGCCATATGGATATGAATTGGGCCTGATAGGCCGTATGGATGTGAATTGGGCCTGATGGGCCATATAAATGAGATTGGGCCAAGTGGGCCATATGCGTGTATGTAGGGTTTTGGGCCTAGTATATGATAAACTACATAAAACTTAATTAATATATTGCAACCGTGGACAAGTCATAGGGTTAAGGTGTGGCAACGAGTATATGCATGTCTAGGATTGGATCTAGGGAGAGCTTGGTACTTAGGCGGTCTTAATGACTCACCTCCTCTTCTCTGGAATCCTACTTGGTGCATAGATTCGTTCATCTTATCTCACGGGATTTGTTAACGGGCTGAGGTAAGTGAAAACCGTATTAAAGAGAAAATTACCGAAATGCCCCTAAGGGCAAAAATAACCAAAATACCCCTTAGTGTTGAATGTAAATTTTATGGATGTGACACGCATATATGCTGCATACATAAGATATTCTGCTTAGGTTGCATATGGGTTCGGAAGTATGGAACAGAGGAAGTATATGAGGATCACATGGTTGCTTGACAATCGTGGATCCATCGACGACTTTTAAGCCCAATATGTAAATGAAGGTAGTTCCGCAATCGGGTTACCATTGATGTGTCGTTGGGTGGGTCGATATTTATATCCCCACATGATGTGACGGGGGACGGAGCTGGTGTGTAGCGGATGGATTATTGGGATGGGATTGCATTGCATGTTTGATGTATGATGATTTTTGAATGCTTATTTTTCGTTGAGGGTTGTACACACTGAGTTTGCGAAAACTCACCCCCTCTTTTATTTTATTTTCAGGTGATGTTTAGTAGGAGGTTCGATGTTTGGAGGGATTCTGGGTGGCCAGCTAGCAAGACAATTTGGATTTGTTTTTTTTTCATTTTAAAGCATATGAGTCTCTGACTATTAAGTGATTATAGACTGGATTGTAATAAGGCCTTCCATTTTGTTATTATTTGGATTATTGTTTTTATGTGACGTAATTATAAGAAAATGAACATGGTTTCTTAAACTATAGTATGTCATTTCTACGTTTCCGCAACTAAATTTTTAAAGTGACTTATTTTCCTCAAATCATATGTTTTGAACAAGTGATTGAAAGGAGTTTTTTTTTGATAATTAAGATTATCTTTTATTTTAAGAAGGGTTTTTAATGAAAACACGGTTTTCACTAAAACACTTCAATATGACATGCCGAATCCGGCCATAACGTCTGGGTCAGGATTGGGGTGTTACAAGCTAACACATACCTGAACCTTTTTAATTCAATTTTGCATTCGGTCTTTACTTAACATTGCTTGTTGAATCATTCAGAATTAAATAGGATACTCGAATAATCACACATATCATACAATGCCAACGTCCCAGACGTGGTCTTACATGTAATCACATATCGATGCCACTATCCTAGACATGGTCTGACATGTAATCACATGTCGATGCCAACATCCCAGACGTGGTCTTACACGTAATCACATGTCAATTCCAACGTCCCAGATGTGGTCTTACACGTAATGACATATCGATGCCAACGTCCCAGACATGGTCTTACACGCACACACATGTCATTTTAACCATGCTTTATGTAAATGTCAAAATGCTTGTTTCATATAGAAACAAATAATCTTATCATACCACTTAAAGACCAAAATTACACATTATTTTACTTCATGATATGTGCATAAGTATATCAAATGCACATTAAAAATCGATTCTCCAAAGGCCAACTTATACATTGCTTAATCATCAAACATAAATCATTTTTACTAGAATATTATCCAACTCAAAAATGTACCATTTTATTTACCATATTTCAAGCCAAAAATATCTCATATTTAATACAAATAACTTATAAATAAACATTTGGCTAATTGATAAATCTTTAATACAACATCTGTAATATACATCATTTAAACCAGCCTAACTAATTTATTACATAACCGAATATATCATTATAAAACTGAATTATAATATCATATAACTCACAAATCATACCACAATCACATTTTTCATTAATCAATGTTGATTCATAACTTACTAATAATCATTACAATTATTTATAGATCACATATATTGAAATTTAACAACATCTATTTGCTTATAAACTTACCTCGAACAATAATGATCGGAATGGAATGACTATTCAACAACTTTGGTTTTCCCCCGATCCAAATTTGATTTCTTTGATTCCTAATCTAAACATATTCAAATTAAACTTATTCAAACACAAATTCATTCAATTTAATCTGAAAATACATAATTAGGCAAATTACCTTTTTTGCCCCTGACATTTCACACTTTTCACAAATTAGTTCCTATTGCACAAAACACAAAATATGCAAAATTTCAATATATCATGCTTAGGCTGAATATTCATCTTCCTTATATAAGTCCACACATTTCATTTATTTTACGTTTTAGTCCCTCAATTTGTTATTTTTATAAATTAGCCCTAATTACTCAAATTCATCAAAAATTTAAATGCAAAACATGTTAATCTATCACATATCTTTTATTTTCCAGCATCAAACAACAAAAATCACAAGCTTTCAACAATGGCATAATACAAAATCATCATCAAATTTAGAAATTGAGACATGGGCTTGATAGATAACATAGAAACGATCTCAAAAACGTAAAAATTATCAAAAACCGAGCTAAATCACATACATTAATTAAGCATGCATATGACCAAACCCTTAAACTCTTTTTTTTCTTTTCTTTCTTACAACATTCGTCCATTTCAAAAGATGAGTGTATGGCTTTTACTTATTTTATGTTTTATTATATTAGCATTCTTTAATATATTACAAAATTAACCTTTGTTATAAAATATGGAACCATTATATATTATGACTAAAACCGTCCATCACTAATTCATATGTCTAATTACATACAAAGACCCCATATTAAAAGAGCAAAGCAATTTGGTACTTTAATAATTAATTAGCAACTTTTATAACTTACGCGATTAAACCTTTTTATTAAATTGAGCATCCAAACAGTAAAATTTTCAAATGAGATTTTCACACACATAAATTCACACATAATAAATACAGAAAATATTTTTTAAATATTTTTTCTGACTCAGATTCGTGGTCCCGAAACCACTGTTCCTAATAGGGTCTAAATCGGGCTGTTACAACCCATGAGTGATATGCATGTGTTTCAATGTCTAATGGTAGAAAATGAATGTTGGGTGTTAAATAAACGACTTTTACTAAGTGATTTTCGGTGAAAATGTCTAAAAGAACCATTTTGTAAAAGTTATAAAATTTGTCATAAAAGTGTGAATTAGTGGAAATTGAGGGATGATGTAGCTATGAAATTTGTTCGGCTAGGCTTAAAGTACTAATAAATTGAATCAAAATCATTTTACGAGCCTAGGAGAAAAAGTGTAAATATGACAAAGTTTAGGGGCAAAAATGTAATTTTACCATAATATGATTTTTGGGTCACGATGAATAATGTGACTAATTAGAAAGCTAAATGTGATATTATAGATCAAAGGAAACAAGGTTCGGACCTAGAATGAAGGAAAAATGAGAAATTGACGGTTAGGTCCCTTTTCGCCATTTTTGGTTACGAAGTAAGATCGTGTGGTAATAATAATGCAATATTATACTTGAATGTTAATGCTTAATATTACATGAATTGTAAGTTGTGCGTAAGTAATTCAACAATTCTATTATTATGTGTTTAACATTTGATATCATATGATATGCACTTGAATTGTAAATTATATTATTGTCTCATAAATTGAATGAGTTGTCATACAGATGCATACAATGAGAATTTGACAAGTACCTCCAATAATGTTATCATTGATTGTGACTGAATCTAAATTGCTAAGTTGATTTGAACTTGTTGAGTTAAAGGTTATTGTATGCTATGCATAAAAAGTGATCTACAATATGTCTATGATGTGTGGTGACAATGTGATGAATTGTGATTTGTGTTAAAAAGTGATTATCATGATTATTAGCATTATGTGAAATCATGAGCTTAATTACCGTCATGAGATATATGATTCGGTCCTAGGGACAAGTTTTGACGAGATGTGTATTCGAAGATGCCAAGGGTGACCCTGAGGAATGCTTAAGATTCGGATATCAAGACACCATGGTTAATGAGATCCCGTGTAAGACCATGTCTGGGACATGGCATCGACATCCAAGATGAGAGCGTGTGTAAGACCATGTCTGGGACATGGCATCAGCGTTGATATATGTGCCAGTGTAAGACCATGTCTAGGACATGGCATTAGCGTTGATATGTATGCCAATATAAGACCATGTCTGGGACATGGCATTGGTGTTGATATGTGTGCCAATGTAAGACCATGTCTGGGACATGGCATCAGTAATGACATGTGTGCTAGTGTAAGACTATGTCTAGGACATGGCATCGGCACCGATATGAGACTTCGTATAAGACCATATCTAGGATATGGCGTCGACATGTGGATCCATGTAAGACCATGTCTGGGACATGGCTTTGGTACTTTATTTGGTGTATGATGATTCCAAACGTCCTTCAGTATTCCAGGTGGTTCAACAGGCCATTCAAGATTATGGTTAAAAAGTGGAGTAATATGTGAAAAGTGGTGAAAGGGTACAGGTATGAACACTAAGCTTATGGTTATTGAGACTATGAAATGTCGAGACTTCGGCGAGCTAAGATGTATGAATTATGATTATTAATTTTGTTACAATATCAGGCTAACTTGTGTTGTGTAATTTAACATGGAATCCATGAAATGGTGAGTTCATGATTAGTTGAAAATGAACTTATGATAGTTATAATCATATTGCACTAAAACAGTTTTGGACAGAAGTAGTAGTCTGACTTTGAAAATCCACCAAAAATTGTGGAAATAGAATTAGAGATTGAATAAGATATTAAATTAAAGCTTATCAAGTCTAGTTTCACATAGAGGAAATGGTGTAAGATTATGAGATATTTGAATTTTTGTGAGACAGGGTCAGAGTGATTTCGGGCTCCCCTATCTTAATTTTGGAAAATCACTAAAAATTTTACAAGAATAATTGTGGATTAGAATTCAATGGGTAAATCCTTAATGAGTCTAATTTCAAGAGAAATAGATGAGAACATTAACTAAATCCCGTACTATGAGATAATTAATTTTTAGTAAAGAAAGGTCGAAGCTGTCAAACAGTAGAATAGGGGTAACTTTAAAGAATAAATTGTACTTATTGGCTAGACCAAAAATTCTAAAAATTTTATGGTAAGAAGATATATGAGTCTAGTTTCAGGGAAAATTAGCAAATCTTAATTTGGAGTTCCGTAGCTCAAGATATTAATAATTTAGTGACTATGACTCGAGTAGACAACTTGACTAGAATATGAGCAAATAGTGGAATTATGTGCAACTTCGATTGTGTTACCATGAGAATATGGTTTGGTATGTCTAGACTCATTATAAAATGAGTATGAGAAATACAAGTATGCTGACATGCAAATGCTACGTTTGTCACTTAATTGAAGATGTTTAATCATTGAATGGATGCCATGTTATATGTCCTTGATGTTGTATAAATGTGTGAGGGTTTATGGTTGACCAAGGTTTGGAAAATAGCCTAAGTGTGCCAACACGGGCAGAGACAGGGCAGTGTGTCTTAGCCATGTGGGGGACACGACCTTAGTACATGAGCGTGCGACTTGGCCGTGTGACCCTATTTCGTTGCTGACATCATCAATAGAGAGTTACACGGGCTGAGGACATGAGAGTCTCCCAAACTACACGGGTGTGTGTGACCACACGGCCTAATCCACACAAGCGTGTGACTCTCTAAACATGGAAAATTCCCTAAGTGTTGTAAAATTTCTAAAAGTTCTCAGTTTAGTCCCGAACACCCCCGCTGTATATTTTGGGCCTCTTAGGCCTGTATAAGGGACGATATGCATGTGTTTGAATGTTTTTTAATTGGTTGAAATTTTATGATCCAGTTTTACATGTATGTGTATGTTTATGTTTGGTGATACCTCGTATCTTATCCCGATATCGGGCATGGGTAAGGGGTGTTACACATTCAATCATACTGTAGACCTTAAAGTAATAATAAAATTAACATTTCTACTTTGTATTTGTGGTCCCAAAACCACTATTCCGATTTGAACCAAAAACAGGTTATTACACTTAACCTATATCCGTCACTGAAATAGGGTTACAGAGCATTATCATAAATACGTAACTCAAATCATTCATATCCAGCATTTCATAATCATTGCAATATCCAATCAAAACATGCATAACATCCTTAATTCGAGCCCTCGAGGCCCTATAAACACTTTAAAAATGATTCTAGATTAAATTGAAAACATTTAGAAATTTTAAGAAAAAGTTAGAAAAATTTATACTGCAGGGGTCACATGGCCATGTCGCCAAGCTGTGTGACTCACACGGCTAAGACACGCGCTCGTGTCTCAGGTAATGTAACATTCGAAATAGAGACACACGATTGTATCCCAGCCTGTGTCTGTGCCCGTGTAACTCTCTGACTTGGGTCACACTGCCAAGCCACATGACATTGTGCCAGGCCGTGTAACTCTCAAAATGCAACCTTTAAAACTTACAAGGGACACATGGTCGTGTCGTACGACACACGGCAGAGCCACACGCTCATGTCTTAGGCCGTGTGGACAAGAAATAGGCCAAATTTAGGCCATTTCTTTCACCCAATTCAAGAACACACCTACAAGCCATTTGCACATTCAATCAAACCTTAAAACATACTTAAAACATGCATATTAATCCAGTTATCAACTAACTTGTCTCCATATCAAAACATATCACAATTGACACATACTAACCTTACCATATTATATTTGTGCCATATCAAAATAACTTTACCATTTGGACCACTTCTCACATGCATCAAAACTATCTAAATGACACCAATCTAGCCATTACCAAATGATACCAACAACTAACATATAAGCATACCATATATCAATCACACATCTATTCAAAACCTTTCCAAAGCATACCATAAATTGACCATGTTGTGGTCAATTAATCACCTACCATTTTAGCCATTTAACATGCATTAACACATTGTTAAAATTACACACATCAACAAGGCATTAAAAGTACCAAGTTTTCATTAATCAAAATGACATATACATGCCAAACTCATCACCTATTATAAACCACAAGTCCACCTATACATACCATTATAACCTTAACCAAGATATCAAAATCTATCGTTATAATCGTTGGATAGCGTGATAGATCTCTGACCAAATTCCAACCCTATTGAGCTTCTGATAATCTATAAAGTAAGGGAAAAACAACTATGTAAGCAATGAATGCTTAGAAAGCTTGTATAAACTTTAAACATAACATTCCACTTCAACATTGAACTTTATAGATTAAATATAAACCTATACCAATACCTCAAGAATTATCAACTACATAATCATCTACTAAAAAATGAGTAAGTCTATTAACATCATATATATTTTTTCATTCCTAACTTAATAGTATTTTATAAACATTATACACCATCATTAACCTTTTAATAAAACTATGAATTACTTCTTTCACTTATTTTTCATTCCATTTACTAAGCATAAACTTAAATAACCACATCAACTTACTAATTAGTATATTTATTCACATTATAGGTAAGTTCATCCATAGCATACTTAATTTCTCATATATAAGTACATTATTCAATTCATCAATCCCTTTTTCATCATATCACATTTCAATACTGAACTTATCATTTCATTACCTTTTCTTACCCGTTTCATTTGTATAGTACCAAACATAAGCATAAACATCAATCATAATCTCAAGCTTGACATAGGCCTAATCACCATCACCAGTATACAAGTTAGTGCATTCATCATAAACCATTTCATAAGAAAATACACCTTTTGAATCATACCAACTTTTCATAAACATAAGCAAATTCCTATTTGTTTCATTTACCATTTCATTGTATACCATTAATATTAAACATGATATAATGTAACCATAAGCTTAGCATAAACCTAAGCATCATCCACAATCTCAACTGTTGAATTTATTTATATTCAGATCAATATTCAATTAATAACAGATCTTTCAAATTCATTAAACATATTACCTTACCGAGATTTTCCATTCAAAGATTGACTTACGGATAAGAGTACATCGTGAGATAAACCGAACACACCAGGAAAAAGTTCATAAAAGCTGATCCAATCGAAATGCACCAAACAGAAGCTCATAAGAGCTGGTCCACTTGAAACACGCCAACAGAATGATCCACCCGAATCACGCCAAACAGAAAGTATAACGCGAGAGTTTGCAACAAATGCTGAACCTCGATTTACTTGGGTATTATATAGATATCTCCCTCTAATACCATCTCCACTCCAACCCCCGTAATACACCAAAATACGAGTGTGCTCTATCCCGCGTTCAATTCAAACCGAACATCAAATTCAATATTATAACTTCGATAATGATTCATTTCTAATAATGGAATATATATTATATCATGTAATACCAATCACTTATTTATATAAATGTTATATTTTAACCGTACGATCTTACCTAGCCAAATGGCAGAAATGTCATAGTACAGGGGCTATTTGGTAATTTTTCATTCTCCTCAATTTTCCACTTGATCTTGATCTAAATTAACAATTTCATGCAATTTATGAATTTAGACAGTAAAACAATGTATTTGATGTAATTTTGTCATTTTTTATATTTTTACAAAATTGCCCCTAAAATTTTACTTTTATTCTCTCTAGTCCTTGAGGCTAAAACATGCAAATTAACCATTTTTATTGCAATTTCCCACTAGCCAAATATTCATGGCATCAAAAACAGCCCATTTTTGAGATAATTTCACAACAACTACTTGTACTTTTATTATTTCAAAAATTTAGTCCCTAATTGGAAAATTCATCAAAATTACTTAAAAAAATACTTTTAAATATCAACCAACATTTCAAATTCATCATTTAATAACTAAAATCACATAGACTCATCAATGACAAACAGTTTCAAAATCAAAGGTACGAGCTAGGTGGACCTCATTGCAACGATATCAAAAACATAAAAATCAAAAGAAATAAACCCAAATTTAGCTTGCATGCAAATGAGGACTTTGGTGGAATGCTTAAGCTATCATCCATGGCTTCTTCATTCTTCAATTTCGACAAAACTCATGAAAAAAAAAGATGATGTAATTGTTTTGTTTTTAATTTAATTTAATTTATCAAATTACTATTTTAACCATAGCTAATAATTAAAATAAACATCAAGTTCAAGCCCATAATTGTCCATTAAATCCTTGATTGGTTTAATTACAATTGTAATATCCTGATTTTGGGCCTAGGCGGAATAGTGGTTTCGTGACCACAAAATCTGAGATAGAAATAATTATTTTATGATTATTTTAAGGTCTATGATATGATTTCATGATTGTGTGAAAATTTCGTGAAGAAATTTTATGCACAAAGTACTTAAATTGAAATTAGGGACTAAATCGAATAATTTGCAAAACTTGCATTCTAGAAGTTTCTTGTATGAAATTGTTTTGAAATATTAATTAGGAGGACTTAAATAGAATTTTACCAATTTCTATGTCTATGGAAAAAAATTGGACATGGATGGAATTTTTGGAAAGTTTAGTAGTAAGGGCATTTTGGTCATTTAGGGGTAAAATGAATTAAAATACAAAATTAAAAGCCAATTTTGCTCATCTTCAACCCCATGGCCGAATATAGCAAGGAGAAACCATGGCTAGGGTTTTTGAAGCTTCCAAGCTCGATTGTAAATCTATTCTAGCCCCGTTTTTCAAGTTCTTTACGTTTTTGGAGTCCGGTAGCTTAATTAAGCTTATGCTAGCAATAATTTAACCTAGGGTTTATATTTGGAAAAATACCCATAGGTGAAATTTGTGTATTTTTATGTTTTATGATAGAATATGAGGTTTTAAATTATGTTAGACAACTTGTGCTACTCGGTTTTAAGTGAAAACGAGAAAAAGGGCTTAATCGGTAAAAATACCTAATAGTCATAAGTACATGTTAGAGTGAGAATTTGATGTTGCCATAATAGGGAAAAATGATCAGCATCTCATAAAACATAAGAAAATATGCTGAAGTTTAATTTACGAGCTTTGGGGCAAAAGTGTAAATATGTAAAAGTTTAGGGGCAAAAGTGTAAATATGCAAAAGTTTAGGGGAAAAATTGTAATTTTTCCAAAATATGATTTTGGGTCAATTTGAATAATGTGAGACCTAATTAGACTATATTTTAAATGATAGAGCAAGGAAAACTAAAATTCGGGCTAAAATGGGGAAAATACCAAGTTGTGGACGAAATGGTAAAAGTAGCCATTTTTGCATACGAGGTAAGTTCATATGTAAATGTTGGTAACATAGTTATTATTTTAAATGTTTTAATGTTATTTAAATGATATGATAATTATTATGAAATATCATACTTGTGACAATTGTTTGATAATATGTCAAATTATGTGATATACTTGGAAAATGTGAAATACTACCGAGTATCGGTATCGGCATTCCGTAGAAGATGTTTGAGACACATGATTGGGAAAAAGGTCCCGTTGAACCTTAGGAATGGATTAGGATACAAGTGACATGTCACTAGGATGGTTGAGCATCCGAACTCGTTGAGTTGAGTCCGAGTTCACTTATGGATGCAAATGTCCGAACTCGTTGAGTTGAGTCCGAGTTCGTGAGATGTAACTAGGCATCCGAACTCGTTGAGTTGAGTTCGAGTTCACTCATGGATGCGAACGCCCGAGCTCATTGAGTTGAGTATGAGTTCGCTTATGGCCGGGTTACATAGTAGCTTGGCTACATATGTGGCACTTATGTGCAAACTTTCCATGTATCCGAATTATATTCCGATGTGTTCAACGGGTAAAGTTCTACTCAAATGGAGGAATACTCAAGATGAAAGGGACGTATTGGTAAGTGTTGTGAAATGGATACTTTGAACAGGTATGTACTTAACCCTCGGGTTGAAAACTCGATATAACAACAATATTGTAAAATGATAAATGAAAATGTGATATGAATGTCTTGGTGATGATTATGCAAATGATGTTTTATGTTTGCTTATATGGTTATGTTACTTGCTATTTGCATGTGAAATTACTAAGCATTTATGCTTACTCCCTCCTTTTCATTCCTTGTAGTTTTGACAAGCTAGCTCGGAAATCGGGAACGGTAGGAGGCACGCTCACACTATCCGTATACCATCTTGGCATAATGGCTTGTATATTTTGAGTGTGGCATGTATAGCATTATAATCATTTTGTATATATGGTCTTATGATATGGTTATTGTGTGGTATAAAAATACTTGGTAATGATTAGCCATTGGAATGGCTAATTATGATCATATTTGGTGTTATGTATGTCAAATTGCTAGCTAATCCATGGAAACCATGAAATAGGTAAAATTTACCATAAAATAGATTGAGACAGAAGTAGTGACGTGAATTTGAAAAAATCACTAAAAATAGTAGAAATGGAATTAAATAATGAATAAGTTATGGAATCGAAGCTTGATGAGTCTATTTTCATATGGAAGAAGCAAAACAAGTATATAAGCTATATTTTATGAGATGTTTAAATTTTTGTGAAACAGGGCCAGAGCGATTTCTGGATCCCCTATTCTGATTTTGGAAATTCACCATAAGTTGTAAAAATATAATTAGAAGTCATGCTTTATATGTAAAGATTTATTATTGAATCTAGTTTTAAGAGAAACAAATTTCATAGTCATTGAGATTCTGTACAGAGAGATATCTGATTCGTAATACACAGAGATCAGAGCAGTCGAACCCTGAAACAGGGCAGACTTTAACTAATAAACTGTACTAATTGGATCAACCAAAAATTCTAGAAAAAAATTAGTAGATAGATATATGAGTCTAGTTTCAGTGAAAATTTACGGATCTTAATTTTGAGTTTTGGAACTCGAGATACGAATTGTTAAAGCGACTGTGATGCAGTTAGCCAGCTTGTCTGGAAATTTTAAAATGAATTGTATGAGTTGTTTAAGTAATGAATTAAGTCTGTTAACACCTCATGTTCGACTCCGGCGACGGTCTCGGGTACGGGGCGTTACAACAATTTAAGTCCCTTTTCCTTTATTCAATAACTGATTTAATTACTAAAATCAAATAGTGATCAAATTTTACATCTTTCATGATTGAGTCCTTTTTAATTAATTAACTATCGAAACGTTAAAATTTCTTAACGAAAATTTAATATAATCTTAATGACACTCCGTAAATATTTATAAAAATATTTACGGCTTGTTTTATGGAAATAAGGTCCCGATATCTCATCTTCTAAAACCACTTGACTTTAGGGTCTTACCACTTGAACTTAATAAATCATTTACAAAACATAAATTATCAATCAAAAACCTTTCAAAAACCATATTTGACCCAAAAATATTAAATAATAATATTTACGAACTTACTCATTGGATTTGGTGGCCCCAAAACCACTATTCCTAACACCACTAAAAAATGGGACTAATTGAAGTAATGAGCCTCCCAATATGAAGTAATAATGCCCACTTTATATTTCATACATCAAGAGCCAATTTATCATTACACATGATTGTGTTATATGATATATGCTTGAATGAGTATGTAAATTCTATGTAAAGGAACTAATAAATAATGCATGAATAGGTGTTATATGACACTAGGCATAGGAATATTGTAGTTATATATATGGTTGTTTTGTGGATGCATGATGACATGTTTGCGTAGTGGTTATTCTAATCATTCACTAATCTTGTTAAGCTCACCCATTCTTTTAACATATGTAGATTAGTGACATTTCGATGTGGGTGGTGTGGCTTTTCCTAGGGAGTGATCCAAGGAAGACTTGTTAGTATTTCGTAGGTGTTCATTATTTATTTACGTATTTGGGAATAAGGCAATATGGTAGACCTTTTTATAGCCATGTTAGCTCTGAACATTTTGCTGGTTAATGCTTTTGTTTATGAGGTTTATGGGTTATTAATATGCTTAGATTCATAAACATTGATGATGGCATGATGCCTCTTGCTTGGACACATTTCTGACATTTTGAACTAGTAAATTTAGCTGTTTGGATGATTTTTGTCGAAGTATTTGATGCATGATGTTTAGAAACTAAAATGGAATGGACTAAATACTTTTGTATGCCGTATTTTTATGGCTGAAGTAGAGGTATCGATAATTAGGTTTTAGAAATGACACCTTTGTCTTCTGAAACGTGTAGGAAAGTTAGAATAGAGATTTGGTATTGATACCTTTGCTCAAATATCGATGCTTGGGGTAAATATATTGATAACCTATGACAGGTATCGATAATTTTCAACACTATGATTTTTGAGCAAGAAATAGAATGCAAGTTTGGTACCGATTGTCTGGGTCGTATCAATACCACTCAAAGAAAATATTTATACCTTAAGGTCAATAACGATACTTACGTGTTTTAATTTGAAATTTTTCTAAGTGGTCCAACTGCTTGAATTTTTAACACGATTAATTACATTGATATATGTCAGCATGATTTAATGATTATTAATGTATGCATGACTCAAAACCAGTGCAAATGTGAAGAATAACGTGTCGGCTTTAATAAAGTGAACAGCATAATGTACAAGTTGTGAGACAGTGGTGTGGCATCCTGATATTTGGGCTCGGCGACTGGGCCAAGTATAGAGTGTTACATGAACCCTATCATTCTTAGACCTATATCCACCTACCAACTTGCGAAGGAAAGTACTACTTCTACTAACCTTCCTCTCAGCTTCATCATGATAAAATATTTTTTTAAAAAAAATAAAAATAGATAAGGGCCATTATGTATCTTAGATCAATTATTGTCGCCACATCCATTAGACCATTAACACCAATCCAGTACTTGTTGTATTTTTCTAGCATTACTTGTGCCATTTTCTTTATATAATCATAAGGAGATGAAAGCTAATTAGATATAGCAAGTTTAAGAGTACATATTTTTGGAAAATAAATATTAGCAGTGGGAAATCTTAAATTAGAGAAGTCAAGAGCGGTAATACTAAACACATCCAATTTTTCACATATTTTCTCTACCTTTTTTACAATCTTCAATGCTTGGTGGATTCTTATAAAGGTTATCTCGACCACTCAAAACAATAAACACTTCCCTATAGTTCATAGCAACTATAAGCATTTCAAAAGTAGAATTCCACCGAGTCTTGCAATTGAGTGCCAATTTTTTTTTTCTTTTTTTGTAGTTAAGAACTAATTGCCTAGCTACTTATTCAAAGTTTTAGATCCTTTTATTAGAAGCATTCCAAAACAAAACACTATCCCTAATTCTTTGGACGCCATTAGCTACAACAACACTTATCCCATCCTAAATAATTAGATTTAATATATGAGCACAACAACGCATATGAAGAAACTGATCGTGCAAAATAAGGGAACCATAAGGAAACTCTCCATGCAAAATATCTATCATTGCATCATTAGTCGTACAACTGTCAACAGTGATAGCAAACAATCTAAGATTAAGATTCTAAGATTGAATGCATTCTTTCAAAGTGTCAGCAAGTACCTCAGCAGTGTGAAGGCTGGGACATAAAAAAAACCTATCATATGCAATAAATAAAAGGTTACTAAACCAGCTAAAAAAGATCTATCCCTAACAGATTTAAAAAGAATGTAATACCTGATGATTCGACTTTGTAATCTCCAAGCATTATCAATAAAATGTGCAATGACAACCATATAGTGTTTTCTTTGGTTATTTGCACTCCACATATTAGTAGTTAGGACAATTCGACTCTTTGCTTTTCTCAACAATGTATTGATATTTTTAGAAACATATCTTTGCATGATGTCTTTCTTAGTTGTATTTCGACTTGGTACTTTGAACCCTAGTTGAAGTGTCTTAGAATACTTTCTAAAACCATAGTGCTCAACCATGCTAATGGGGTACTCATGCAAAATAATCATTTCTGCCAAGATTCTTCTCCCATCCTCTTGGTGGAACTCATGTTATCAAGGTCAATGTGTCACGTTTGTCAATAGGATTAGTCTTTACACCAAGCAGTCTAGTTTGTTGTATATCTTGATATATTCTTTTTGGATAATTTTTTAAATGATCTTTTAAGTGGGTTGTAACAGTCCGGTTTTGACCCTAGTTGGAATAGTGGTTTCGAGACCACATACCTGAGTTTGAAAAATATTTTAATATTATTTTATGTGTCTATGATATGAGAATTTGCATCTGTGAAATTTCTGTGATTTAATTTGTCTGTTTCTGTGCCTAATTATGAAAAATGATTAAATCACGAAAAGTGTAAAACTTGAGTGCTAGATGATAAAACACCTATTCGGCTTGGCTTTTAAAATAAAGGTCCTTACATGTCAATTGTACCATTTGTTTAAATGGTGGACAATTATGGGCATTAGTGGATAGAAATTTATGTTTTATTAACAAGGGTAAAATGGTAAAATGGTTAATAATGTTAATTAAAAAAATGAAAACAAAACAAAGATGGCCTTATTCTCATGCATGTTAACCGAAAATCAGCAAATGAAAGCAAGGTTTGAAGCTTTTGTATATTCAGAACTTTGATTGATAAATTAAGGTATGAATTTTCGCCCATTTTTGATAATTTCTACGTTTCTGTGATCGTTGATTTGTGTTCTTCAAAGCCCATGTTCGAATTTCTATTTCTGTTAATGATTTCAGGAAATGCCATTATTGATATAATGAGTTTTGTAATTTTTTGGATGAATTATGAAGGCTTGTTAGATGGGTTATATGTTTTATTCTTGAATTTTTAATGAAATGAGCTAATTGGGCTAATTTGTGAATTAAACATGTTGTATGGGCTTATATGGAAGCCATGTATATTTGGCCAAGTTATAGTCTTGTTGAATTTGTTATATTTGTGAATTTGTGAAAAATAGACTATACTGTCAAAATTTGAATTTATAGGGGCTAAATTGTAAAGTGCCCTAAATATGTATTCATGGACTATTTTGAAAGAAATATATGATTGAATGGTTGAATTTGAATTGTATTAGATCAAAAACAAAGAAAATCAGACTTAAATTGAGGGAAGTCCAAAGTAGTAGAATAGTCGACTCATTTCGTCTGAAATCCATACGAGGTAAGTCAAACTACACTTATGTGTTAAGTTGATTAAATTTTCAGTTTATAAATTGTTATCTACATTGGATGGCCTTGAAAGCCTGATAAAAGAATGTTGGTATTAATCTGAATTATTGTGTAAGACCGTGTCTGGGACACAGGCATCGATTTGAAATTTACATGTAAGACCATGTCTGGGACATCGGCATCGTATCTGATTTCGTATAAGGCCCTGTCTGGGACAGAGGCATCGATACTGAATTACATGTAAGACCACGTCTGGGACGTTGGCATTATACTCGTTTATGAATATTTGTATCGTTTCTGAACCATCTGATGTCACAGTATGAGATATGAAAATGAACATCTGAAATGTGTAGTCTATACAGGTATGTTTGTATCGTACTTAATTTCTGAATATGAAAGACTCTGTTTCTGCGAAGTAGGTTCGGAATCATGGAAATGAATATAATATGCATACAAGCAAATGAGCATGGTTAAGTTTATGAACAACTCTGAGAAATGGCTATGAATTCTTATTGTTGTTTTGAAATAAATATATATGCTTTAGTAATTAGACCATTTGTGTTTGGCTTAGTAAGCTCTTCGTAGCTTACTCTGTGTGATTTTTGTCTATATTTCAGTTGTAGTAGCTACTGAAGGGTCGGGGATAGTCGAAGATCATCACCACACTATCGAACTCATTTGGTACTCTTGAAGTGTAAATATTGCTAAGTATGACATGTATAGGCTAGAATGTCTATGTATTAAGTTTTGAATTGTATAAAAGTTTTGCCATTTGAATTGGCTAGCAAATGATATGTTTGTGTATTGTTTTGGTGTATGTGGTAATGTGCCATGTTCTAATGTGTTTTGGTCATATTTGAGTATGGAATTGGTTGGAAATGTTAGTATAATTGTTGTATATTAATACTTGTAGGATTGGAACCATATGTGGTGGCAAATTGGCTTAAATCAAGCATGCATTGTGCTACACAGCTAGGGAACACAGGCGTGCCTTGTGGCCGTGTGAAAAATTCAGTAGCTACCTAAATTTTACACGGTCATGGCACACGGCCATGTTTGTTAGCCGTGTTAAAAAGTTAGTATAGGACCTCTTTTTGGCACGGTTGGAGCACATGGGCGCGCCTTGTGCCCGTGTGAGTCACACGGCCTAGTCACATGGGCGTGTCACTTTGTCAGTTTTGAAAAGTTTGATTAAGTTATGAATATTCTGAAAGGGTTCGGTTTAGTCCCGACCTTCCTTAATGTATGTTTCAGGTTTCGTAGACCATTTTAATGGATGAATTATTGATGAATGCAAATGTATTAATGTTATATGATATCTGTGAAGCTGTGTTGTTTGGAAATGCTCTGTCTGTTCGGTGACAGCCCTTACCTATTCCGGAGACGGTTACAGGATAGGGGTGTTACATTTTTTTGGTATCAGAGCCATGGTTTAGTCGATTCTAGGACTACCATAGCTTGTGTGAGTCTAGCTATACATGCCATATGTCTGAAACTGTGATAGTGTGATGAATCCTGACATTTGAAATGTACTTTAATATAACAATGGATCCCAATAGAGCCATAGCTGACGATGTTGAGAGTAATGCGCCTACTCCCGTGCAAGGGACGGTGTAAGATGATTCTCGACCTGCTACGAGCAGCCGTGATAGCGAGGCTAAGCAAGCCTTCTATCAGATGATGAATGATTGGTTCACCCAATATATTAGAACCAATCCGGCTGTTCAACAACCTCCACCCCTTGTTAATCCTTCTCAAATTCTTGTTATGACTTCCGTGAATCCAGTTCAGTCAAGTAGACCACCAGTTGACAATATTAGGAAGTATGGGGTTGAAGAATTCTGAGCTACAACAAATGATGACGCTGAAAGAGCCAAATTCTGGTTAGAGAATACGATACAGGTGTTTGATGAAATGTCTTTGAATCCGGAGGAATGTGTTAAATGTGCCGTTTCACTTTTGAGAGATACGGTTTACCATTGGTGGAAAACTTTAATATCTATGGTTCCGAGCGAACGGGTTATCTGGGATTTCTTCTAAGCTGAATTTCAAAAGAAATACATTAGTTAGAGATTTATTGATTAGAAACGTAAAGAGTTTCTCGAGCTTAAACAGGGTCGAATGTCTGTCACTGAATATGAAAGGGAATTTGTGAGATTGAGCCAATATGCTCGGGAATGTGTATCAAATGAAGCAATAATGTGCAAAAGATTTAAAGATGGATTAAACGAAGATATCCATCTACTAGTGGGGATTTTGGAGATTAAAAAAATGGTAGTGCTCGTTGAGCGAGCATGTAAAGCTGAAGAATTAAGCCGAGAAAAAAGAAAAGCTGATTCTGAAGCTAGAGATGCTAAAAAGAGATCTTCGAGTAAATCATTTCAGTCTGGACTAAAGAAATTCTGAGATGATTAGAACCATTCAAATACTAATGTGGGACATTCTAACTGAGATCGAGCTAGATCGTATTCAAACACCAGAGCCCCTGTTACTTCTGTTGCAAGTGTTGGAAATGTTCGATCTGAGAAACCTGAGTGTAAACATTGTGGTAAAAGACATCTGAGAAATTGTAGATTGAATGACCGAGCCTGTTTTCGATATGGATCCCTGGATCATTTTGTAAGAGATTGTTCTGAACCTACTGAGCAAGAGAATGTACAGAATCCGAGATAGAGTAACACCTCAACTAGAGGTAGACTTTCCAGAAACACGAGAAATACAAGTGGTGATCAAACAGCTACTAGGGATACTGCTGTTAGACCTGAGGCCAGAGCACCTACTAGGGCCTATACAATTCGAGCTCATGAGGAAGCCTCGTCTCCAAACATGATTATTGGTACTTTCACTCTTTATGATACTTTTGTGATTGCATTGATAGACCCTGGCTCAATGCATTCTTATATCTGTACGAATTTAGTGCGTAGTAAGACTTTGCCTGTAGAGTCTACTGAATTTGTAATTAAAGTATCGAACCCTTTAGGCAAGAGTGTTTTAGTTGATAAAGTTTGCAAGAACTGTCATTAATGATTTGAGATACCTCTTTTCCTGCTGATCTGATGCTATTGCCTTTCGACGAATTTGATATAATTTTGGGGATGGACTGGTTAACATTGCACGATGCTATTGTGAACTGTAAAAGAAAAGTCATTGACTTAAGGTGTAAAATGATGAGATAATTCGAATTGAGTCTAGTGATCTAAACGGGCTACTAGCTGTGATATCTATAATGAAAGCACAGAATTATGTAAAGAAATTTTGTGAAGCCTACTTAGCTTATGTGTTAGATTTGAAAGTGGATGACAAGAAAATTGAATCGGTGCCCGTGGTCTGTGAATTCCCTGATGTGTTTCCTGAGGAACTACCTGGTTTGCCTCCGAATCGAGAAGTCGAGTTTTCATTGAATTGGTACCTGGTACTACTCTAATATCGATAGCTCCGTATAGAATGGCTCTGACTGAACTAAAAGAATTAAAATCTCAGTTGCAAGAATTAACCGATCGAGGATTTGCTAGACTGAGTTTCTCACTTTGGGGTGCTCCTGTTCTGTTCGTGAGAAAGAAAAATGGCACAATAAGAATGTGTATTGATTACTGTCAACTTAATAAAGTGACTGTAAAGAACAAATACCCTCTACCCAGGATCGATGACTTATTCGATCAATTAAAAGTGCTATTGTTTTTTCAAAGATAGATTTGAGATCGGGTCACTATCAGTTGCGAATAAAGGACTTTGATATTCTGAAAACTGCTTTTACAACAAGGTACGGGCATTATGAATTTTTAGTTATGCCTTTTGGATTAACGAATGCACTTGCTATCTTTATGGATTTGATGAATAGAATTTTCAGACCGTATTTAGATCAATTTGTTGTTGTATTTATTGATGACATATTGATTTATTCACGTAATGAATCTGAACACGCCGAGCATTTGAGGATAGTGCTACAGACACTATGAGATAGACAGTTGTATGTAAAGTTTAGTAAGTTTGAATTCTGGTTGCAAGAAGTTAGTTTTTTGGGTCATATTGTATTAGCCTCTGGTATCTGAGTTGATCCGAGCAAAATTTCAGCTATTATAGATTGGAAACCTCCAAGAAATTTATCTAAAGTTAGTAGTTTTCTGGGACTTGCTGGTTACTATAGAAGATTTGTGAAAGGTTTTTAGATGATTGGTACTCCATTGACGAAATTGCTCCAAAAAGATGTGAAGTTTGAGTGGTCAGAAAAGTGTCAGAACAGTTTTGATCAGTTGAAAACTTTGTTGACTGAAGCTCCGGTATTAGTACAACCTGAATTGGGTAAAAAATTTATAATTTACAGTGATGCTTCGTTGATTGGTCTGGGATGTGTGCTAATGCAAGAAGGTAAAGTCATTGCTTATGCTTCAAGACAGTTGAAGCAACATGAAAAGAACTATCTGACACACGATCTTGAGTTAGTTGCTATTGTGTTTGCTTTGAAAATTTGGCGTCACTATCTGTTTGGCGAGAAATGTCATGTGTTTTCTGATCATAAAAGTCTGAAGTATTTAATGACGCTAAACGATTTGAATCTGTGATAGAGAAGATGGTTGGAATTTTTAAAAGACTACGAGCTAGTTATTGATTATCATCTGGGAAAAGTAAATGTTGTTGTTGATGCTTTAAGTCAAAAATCATTGTTTGCTTTGCGTAAAATGAACGCTCATTTGAATCTATCTGATGATGGTTCAGTTTTAGCAGAACTGAAAGCAAAACCCTTGTTTATACAACAGATCTGTGAGGCTCAGAAATCTGACAATGAATTGATAGTTAAACGAACTCTGTGTGATTCTGAATTCCGGGTTGATGTTAATGATTGTTTGAGATTCAGAGATAGACACTGTATTCCAAGAAATCCAAAGTTAATTCAGTTGATTTTGAGTGAGGCTCACAGTAGTAGATTCTTTGTACATCCGGGGAGTACGAAAATGTATAACGACTTAAAGCAATTATACTGGTGGCCAGGAATGAAAAGAGATATTTTTGATTTTGTTTCTAAATGTTTGATCTATCAACAAGTTAAAGCTGAACATCAGGTACCATCAGGTCTGTTGCAACCGATTTTGATTTCGAAATGGAAATGGTATCGAGTGACCATGGATTTTGTTTCGGGTTTACCCCTGTCTCCGAAAAAGAAAGATGCAATTTGGGTTGCAGTTGATCGTTTGACGAAATCAGCTCATTTTATTCCAATTCGGTTTAATTATTCACTTGATAAGTTAGCTGAGCTTTATATTTCTGATATTGTAAGACTGCATGGTGTACCATTATCAATTGTGTCAGATAGGGATCCGAGATTTACATCGCGATTCTGGAAGAAATTGCAAGATGCTCTGGGTACTATATTGCATTTCAGTATTGCTTTTCATCCGCAAACAGATGGTCAAACTGAGTGGATTATTCAGATACTCGAGGATATGTTGAGATGTTGCATTCTTAAGTTTGAAGGTGCATGGAAACAATCTCTACCTTTAACTGAATTTGCTTATAATAATAGTTTTCAATCGAGCATTAATGTAACACCATAAACCCTTCCTAGACGTTACAGCTGAATCCGGTGTGTCACATTACTTACCACTAACCAAGTTACCTAGTTTACTAAAGTTTGGGTGAGCTTTGCAAAAACAATTAAGGAAGTTTAAAGAGAAATGTTCCAATTCACTAGTGTGAGTCCTATCCATTATCGATTGTTAAGGGTTTAGAAAAACGTGACTTCTGTTGCACCTTGAAAAGTTTCATTTTGAAGACGTTTGATTGACGTGTCGGTTTGAAACAAGTAATTTTTGATAAACCCAGAGTTAACCAATTTCAAGGAATCAATTTAAGTGATGTAAATCTCAAGTCGAAAACGATTAAAGTAATTTAAAAACCCAAAATAAAAATAATTGAGCGGCCTTATTACAACTTTAACCAAAATAGAAATAATCAAAAATAAATGCGAAATTTAAAAGGAAGCTACTTGAAACTAATTTAAAACCAGAAATTTATTCTTCGTGGCCACTCTGAATCCCGCCCAGCTCCAAGCCCACCAACTAGGGCTCACCTGCAAGGATGGAAGAAAAAGGGGGTGAGTTTGGAAAACTCAGTGTATATGGAAAACCCATCCAAAGCCCAAGTCAGCTCAAGCCCATTGGGCCTAAGCCCTATTCAGATAACCGCGGGTACTCGGCCGAAGCCCTTTTCAGAATACGATAAACTGGGCCTTAGCCCCTTTTCAAATAACAGTATGGCCCGTAGGCCCATTTCAGAACTGAACAGACATATTCGTGTATGCAAGCCCAACCTAGCCTATAACCAACGCTACACTCCACCCGTACCAGCCCTCCACTCTATGTGGGGAATAGCTCAACCCACCCAGCCCTACACTCCACAGTTGCAACATAGCTGCTCAAATATCAGTAAGTTGAGGTAAAGCCTCCAATACGTGGTCAAGCCACTTTCAGTAATTCCTCCATCAATAATCCAGTCCCATGCATCAGATAATAATAACATGGCATGTAGTAAATAGTAACAGTCAAACATGCATTCCGGTCAACCTTAACCCTAGGGGTATATCAGTAATTTTGCTCCTAGGGGTAAAACTGTAAACTTTCCACCTATAAAGGTATTTCAGTACTTTTATCAGTTTTAAGGGTTCTCATGAATGTTATGGTCCTTACTAGCCCATTTTTCATCGCAGTAATTTATTTATCTCGATTTCACAATTTTAGCCATTGGGCCCTAAAACCCCTAATGTGCCCTACAGTGTCCATTAGCAATTTAAGCCCATTTAATTTAAGTTTTATGACCAGTTTACCGGTTTAAGCATTTTTAATTCTACAGTCTAACAGAACATACTTATTGCCTATTTTTTTATATTATATATTTTATTATTATTACCCGTATGGGCCCGTAAGCCCATTGGGCCCAGTTTTAGCCTATCGAGGCCCAATTACTGAAGGGCACGAAATTTCACACATGACTAACTTACCACTTTTCGATTTCAGATCTAATGATTTCTAAACGTCTTGTGAGCACTCGCACACTTACAAGCCCATGAAATGCCAGAATTTCGGTATTTCGACTTTTGCCGAATTGAACTATGAGAGGGTGTTCCATACACACCTGTTTGCGACGACTGCTACTGAGATCCTTTACGATGTCCTACAATTGATTACCACAATTCTTAGATTGCAACCCACAACAACCAATCCCAATATTCAGCAACCCATATTCGAACCATGCCCCTAAAGCCTTTAGAATCTTACCTTTTTGCCGAAAACCGACGAATAAATCTAATTCTAGTTGTTCCAAAGATCCAAGCCCCCGATCAAACCTCTAGAAGACACTAATCACCAAAAGAAATCGTCGGTTCAAGACCCTTAAAGCCCTATGCCCAAATCGACAGCCTCCCTAGATTTTAGGGACTTCGGCTTTTCTAAATTGTAAAATAAGACTAGATCTGAGGTGATGAGCACTTACCACTTATTCTTCTTTGATTTCTACGCAGATCTGATGCTGATCTATCCTCTAAACGATAGTAGAACTCGAATCCAGGAGATCTAACGTTTCGGCTAGAAGTTCCTAAATCTATGGTATTTCGGCTTCTTAAGTGATGAAGAAGATGACAATTTGAGGCTATAACTTTGAAGTAATGTTGCCTACAGATACTAAGGGTTTAGAGAAGATGAAAGTTCATCAAAAGAACAAAAATAACTGAAGGATTTTGGCTTGGAGTAATCGGCACAAGAAGTGAGTTTTCAGGATTTCGGCTTTTATGGCAATCGGCTATGGATGTTTTGTGGAGGATGGGATTGACAGAGGAGGTGAGAAAGGTGATCAGAAGGTTTCGGCTAGAAGAAGAAGAAAAAAGGAAGAAAGAAAATGGAGGAAGAAGAGAGGAAGAAAAAATCGGCACCAAGGAGAAGGAATTTGCGTTTTCGGCTTTTGTGAGAACTCAGAAAGGATGAATGACAGTGAAAGCTTTTAGGTGGCTAACCCTAATTCTCCAAGACAGAAAAAGAAAAGAACCTAACCCTAATATCAACTAAAACAATCAGCCCAACCTCCCTAAGGCCCTTGCCGAAATTCACTTAAGTGATCACATGCCCGGCACATGCCTAAAATTAAAAAGTAACAATATGCCTACCTTGCAACTTGAACCCTGGACCTTTAATTCCTTCCCAGACGCCCTTTTTGTTTTTTAGGTACTTAGTGGCTCCACCTTGCCACTTTACCAAGGCCTTATTTGTGTCGTAATTTACGAAGTTCTTCTTAAAAGCCCACTTAACCAAGTCTCCTATTCACTTAAAATCCAACCTTGATATTTTACCGTGTTTAACTTAGGCTTGGGCCTTCTAAAGGCCCACTAACACATTTAAACACAATTCCAATATTCAGAACACCAAAATTTCAAAATTTACCAAAAATCGCAGAAACCCAAAAAATCCCAAAAATCAAGGCATTACAACTCTACCCCCTTAAAAAAAATTCCAGCCTCGAAATTTACCTGATCCAAAATAATTGAGGGTATTGTTGACGCATAGTCTCTTCTAACCCCCAAGTAGCCTTTCCCTTCCATGATTACGCCACAGTACTTTCACAAACGGAACTGACTTCCTTCTTAAAACTTTAACCTCTCGATCTAAAATTTGCACGGGTTCCTCCTCAAAGGTCAAATCAGTCTTTACTTCAATCTCCTCCACTGGCACAACATGTGAAGGACCCAAGCGATATCGTCTCAATATGGACACATGAAAGACGTCATGGATTCTGTCCAACTCCGGTGGTAACTCTAGCTGATATTCTACTGGCCCTACCCATTTAAGAACTCGATAAGGCCCTATAAACCGCGGACTCAGTTTGCCTTTCTCTTCAAGAAAATCATATCCCCAACAGCGAACTCAATCTCTTTACACTTTAGATCTGCATACGACTTCTTTCTATCGGATGCCTCCTTTAATCGATCTCTTATCAACTTAACCTTACTTTCAGTATCTGCCACTAATTTCGGTCCAAGCACTTGTCGTTCACCCAACTCCGTCCAACAGGTAGGCGTACGACATCTTCGCCTATAAAGTGCCTCACAGGGAGCCATCCGAATACTTGCTTGGTAGCTGTTGTTGTACGCAAACTCCGCCAATGGCAAGTAGTCCTCCCAACTACCATGAAAATCGATGATACAACCTCTTAACATATCCTCCAAAACTTGAATAACCCTTTCCGACTATCCATCTGTCTGAGGGTGAAAAGCAGTACTGAAACCCAATCGTGTACCCAACGCCTCCTGCAACTTCTGCCAGAACCGAGATGTAAACCTAGGGTCTTGATCGAAAATAATAGACACTGGCACCCCATGTAGTCGCACTATCTCCGCCACATACAACTTGGCCAACTTTTGCAGTGAGTAATTAGTACCCACACAGAATCTTTCTTGGTGGGTGACAAAGGTAGCCCACTCACGAAGTCCATAGTTACTCTCTCCCACTTATATAGTGGAATTTTCATCGGTTGCAGCAATCCAGAAGGCAATTGGTGCTCGGCCTTAACTTGCTAGCACATCAGACATTTCCCAACCAATTCAGTCACCTCTCGTTTTAGTCCAGGCCACTAGTACACCTCTCGTAAGTCTCGATATAACTTATTTCCTCCAGGATGCATCGCACAAAGTCTACCATGAGCCTCTTTTAGAATTGACCGCCTCAATTCAGGGTCTTTCGTAATACAAACTCTTCCACGAAAGCACAGAACTCCGTCAGTATTTAGTCCAAAATCCTCATTCTCACTATTCTTAACTTGCTGAAACTGAGGAACTAACGAATCATCCTTCAACTGTTTTTCTTTAATCTATTCAGTCCAAGTAGGCCTCACTTGCAATTCTGCCAACAGACTTCCATCTTCGAACAGACTCAAACGTGCAAACAAGGCTCTCAAATCAGCAACAACCCTTCGACTCAAAGCACCAGCCACCACATTAGCCTTACCTGGGTGGTACTCAATCGAATAGTCGTAATCCTTAAGCAACTCTATCCATCTTCATTGCCTAAGGTTTAACTCCTTCTGAGTCAACAGATACTTTAGGCTCTTATGGTCTGTGTATATAATACACTTTCCTCCATATAAGTAATGTCTCCAAATTTTCAACGCGAAGATCACTGCTGCTAGCTCTAAATCGTGCGTAGGGTAGTTCACTTCATGAGGCTTAAGCTGTCGCGAAGCATAAGCGGCCACCTTACCCTCTGGCATCAGTATGCATCCTAACCCCACATGCGACACATCGCTGTACACAGTGAAGTCCTTCCTAGACTCTGGTTGAATCAACACTAGCGCCTCAGTCAATACCTTTTTCAACTGGTCAAAAGCTTTCTCCTGTTTTTCAGCCCAGACAAATGCTACTCCTTTTCTTAACAGTTTTGTCAATGGTATAGCAATCAGAGAAAATCCCTCTACAAACCTTCTGTAATAGCCTGGAAGACCCAGAAAACTGTGAATTTTCGATACTGACTTCGGTGGTTTCCATTCCAAAACTGCCTCAATTTTCCGAGGATCCACTCTAATTCCTTCGACAGAAACCACATGACCTAGAAAAGTCACTTCTCGCAGCCAGAATTCACACTTACTAAACTTTGCATAAAGTTGCTTCTCTCTCAGCACTTGCAGCACAATACGTAGATGCTCATCATGCTTCTCCTCAGTGTTCGAATATACCAGATTATCATCAATAAAAATGACCACGAATCGGTCCAGGTAAGGTTGGAATACTCAATTTATCAGATCCATGAAAGTTGCAGGTGTGTTTGTCAACCCAAACGGCATAACCAGAAACTCGTAATGACCATATCGAGTTCTGAATGCTGTCTTATGAATATCCACTTCCTTTACCCTTAGCTGATAGTATCCAGATCGAATGTCAATCTTGGAAAATACCAAAGCTCCTCTAAGTTGGTCAAATAGATCGTCAATTCTAGGCAGTGGGTATTTGTTCTTTATCGTCAATTAGTTCAACTGGCGATAATCGATGCACATATGCATCGTCTCGTCCTTTTTCTTCACAAACAGGACCGGTGCTCCCCATGGAGACACACTCGGTCTAATGAAGCCTCTATCCAACAACTCTTGGATTTGAGCTTTTAGTTCCATTAACTCCTTCGGTGCCATCCTATAGGGTGCGATGGACACTGAAGCTGTTCCAGGCAGCAAATTGATTCCAAACTTGACTTCTCAATTCGGAGGTAATCCAGGAAGCTCTTCTGGGAAAACATCTCGGAATTCGCTAACAGTTCTGACTGTCTCCACAGTCAGATCCTTAGTTTCAGCTTCGCTTACAAAAGCCAAATATGCCTCACATCCCTTACGCATCAGTTTCTCAGCCCCCAAAGCCAATACTACATTGGACAAGTAATCTCTTCGTTTTCCAATAATCATTACCTCTTCATCCGTGATAGTCCTTAACACCATCCTCTTAGTTGCACAATCCAGAGTTGCCCTATGCTTGGTCAACCAGTCCATCCCTAAAATCAAATCGAATTCTCCAAACGATAACTCCATCAAGTCTCCACAGAAAATCCTACCTTGAGTCTCTAAAGGCACCTCCCTAAAGAGTTTCTCTACCTTAACTGAGCGACCTAAAGGACTTATCATAGTTACCCCACACACAGCCTCCTCAAAGTGTACACCCAATGCACCAGAAATGTCACATGCAACATATGAATGAGTTGACCCCACATCTATCAGAGCAGTATAAGGTACGCCAGAGATCAAAAACATACCAGTTATGACATCAGGTGCGTCATCCTTTTCGCGGTGATGAGCAGTATATACCAAAGTTGGCTGACGAGCCTCAGCATTAACAGCACCCCTGCCAGGTGCCCCACGTCCACAGCCATTGCCACCGTGACCTTGTCCACGACCTTTCGGCGGCGGCGGTCCACCTCGCGCTGGTTGCACAGCCCTTTGTTCAGCCACTTGAGTCTGGGCTGGCCTCCTAGGACAATCCCTGATCCTATGTTCCTTTGACCCACAATGAAGACAAGCCCGAGTATGCTTCCAGCATTCCCCCAGATGCACTCTGCCACAATCTCCACAAGCTTATGGTCTAACTGCGTTCACCGGAACTACTCGAACTGGTTCTTCCATCCTAGCTCTCTTAACATTTTGGTTTACAGCACCAGCTGGTCCAGCATCCCTCCTGAATCGGTTTTGATCCCTATCGCGGTTCTTTCGTTTGGCTTGCTTCACCTCTTCGACTATCTTAGCCTTTTCTACCAGTGCAGCAAAATCACGCTCTCTCTGCGGAGCTATCAGCACCCTTAATTCATCCCTGAGTCTATCCTCAAAATGAACACTGCGCTCATATTCGGTGGAGACAATGCCACTAGCGTACCGGCTTAATCGCAGAAACTCTGCCTCATATTCAAGAACGGTCTTACTACCCTGGGTCAGGTTCAGGAATTCCTTTCTTCGTGCATCCACATAGCTAGCCCCGACATATTTTGCCTTGAAGGACTGCTTGAACAACTCCCATGTTACCCTCTCAGCTTGGGTACCCTCTCTCACAGTGATCCACCACTGATACGCCTCATCCCGTAGCAACGACACCGCTCCTTTTAACTTCTGCTCTACTGAGAAGTCAAGGTCATCCATAATTCGTTCCATGGCTTCCAGCCAGTACTCAGCCACATTTGGGCCTACTACAGATACGCCCCTAAAAACCTTCGCTCTGTTGGCCCGGAGTGGCTCAGAAATGGACCCCCTATTCACGGGCCCGACATTAGCTCCGGCCATCCTTTCCAAAACTCTCAACATGGCCTGGAACAAAGCGTTGTCCCCTGCGGCCCAATCATACGGCCCATTAGCATCCACCGGTGGTGGTCATGCCTCACCAGCTGGCATATGTTAAGAAGACAAAGATCCAGCTTAAGTACTACCTCAGCCTCGACCACGGCCTCTTTCCCGAGCAGCTCTCGTACTCATATCGATTTATCTGATTATGAATTTTATGACATTAGTTTACTATTTCAATTGTTTATTACAGAATATCTTATAAACAGATAAAGTTTCAGAGTTGTTCTCGCACAATCGCAGTTAAGCTACTGTCTTAATTTCCTATGGCTTAGTTTTCCCTACAGTCTCAGTTTTGTAGCCTTAATACTACCTTATCTATAGTACTATATCTAAGGCTCAGTACTATCTACAGTATTATTTTTAGTACAGTACAGTATATATAGAGCAGAAAGATACTTACAGACTTGGTGTCGGGGATTCAGTGTGCCACCTTATCAGATTTCAGACAAACTCAGAAGATTTAGGCCTCTTTAAAATCTATTTTTCAAACATTTTATTTAAAGAAACCAAGTTTCGAAAATTATCTCCTTTAACCAGAAAATTTATTTTAAAAAGTTAGATTTTTCCAAAAAAACACTCTTTGGGCTTAAAGTTTTGAAAACATTTTTGGACCTGATCCACAGCTGAGTTGTTGCAACCGGGCTCTAATACCACTAAATATAACACCATAAACCCATCTTAGACGTTACAGTCGAATCCGATGTGTCACATTACCTACCACTAACCAAGTTACCTAATTTACTAAAGTTTGGGTGAGCTTTGCAAAAACCATTAATGAAGTTTTAAGAGAAATGTTCCGATTCACTAGTGTGAGTCCTATCAATTATCGATTGTTAAGGGTCTAGAAAAATGTGACTTTTGTTGCACCTTGAAAAGTTTCATTTTGAAGACGTTTGATTGTCGTGTCGGTTTGAAACAAGTAATTTTTGATAAACCCAGAGTTAACCAATTTCAAGGAATCAATTTAAGTGATGTGAATCTCAAGTCGAAAATGATTAAAGTAATTTAAAAACCCAAAATAAAAATAATTGAGCGGCCTTATTACAACTTTAACCAAAATAGAAATAATAAAAAATAAATGCGAAATTTAAAAGGAAGCTACTTGAAACTTATTTAAAACCAGAAATTTAATCTCCGTGGCCACTCTGAATCCCGCCCAGCTCCAAGCCCACCAACTAGGGCTCACCTGCAAGGATGGAAGAGAAAGGGGGTGAGTGATGCGATCGCGCCCCATGGTTCAGCTAATTCGAGCAAGGATTCTATGGTGCTACCACAAGGTCCTGTCACTCGAGCTCGAGCCAAGAAGTTTAAGGAGTCTATCACAGCTTTTGTAGCTCAACTTTGGAATGAAACGCTATTAGGACACTCTGAGAAAGCTGATTCCAGCTCCTTGAACTCACCATGCAACTACCTGCAAGTCCAGCTCAGCTCATCGAGTTCACCACCAGCTCAAGCAAGTTCCATTCAACTCAAACCAGCTCACTAGCTTGGAATCAGCTCACTTCCAGTTCCCCAGCTCGGGTCCAGCTCACTACCAGCTCATGAGTCCAAGCCCAGCTCAATTTTTAGTTCATGAGTTGAATTCTAGCTCATGAAGACTACTCTGACTTCATTTGACTGCTATTAAATTTTTTTAATAAGTTCATTAATTAGTTAATTAATAAACCACATATTAAATTTAGTTCACATTAGTTTTATTAAATATGTCTTAAAAGTGTTTATTGATGATAATTAATTTGTCATAACCGAATTTAATGTTTACATTTGTGTTCACATTAGCTTGAATTAATTCTGTTCACATTTTCTTGTAGAAACTCAATGAACATATGGAGCATGAAGCAACATGTCTTTTTGGAGGTGCATGTACGGTTAAGAGCTTTGAATCTCCTAGGTGCATGTTCGGCTAAGTGCATGTATGGCCACATTCAATGTGTTCAAGGTTCATGAATGTTTCCATTCATGTATGGTGTGCTACTTCTTCATTTTCCAAGTGACTATTTGGCTAAAATGAGGCTTCCCATTACTTCCTACATGTGGCCGAATATCTCCCTCCATGAACCTTAAAATTCCGTTCACATTACGTTCACATGGCATGGCCTTTCAATTCAAAGTGTTCACACCTATGGACTCTTCAAGAATTGGCATTCACACTTAATTTGGCTCATAAAGTCTCCTCAATTAATTCCCAACTTTTCACCAAACAACATGAATTGATTGCCTCAATTACTCAAGTTGGCCGAACCTAACTAATGTCCAAGGGAGTTTCTCATTCATGATTCATTTCCTTAAGCATGAAGAACCTTCAAGACATCTCCACCATAGCCGAATCTGGTCATGAATATCAAAGGACTTCTTTCTAGAATTTTCAAGATGCATTCATGAGACTTTTACTTAATTATTAAGTATGTAAAGTGCCTATTCGGTTAACTAGTCTTTAAGCTATAAATACTTGCTATTTTTCTTTATAAAAAAACTTTTGGACTTATGTTAATATTATGCTGCCAAAATTGTGAGGCAAAACTTTTCTCAAATTTCGTTCAAAGATTCGATTGGCTTCCTAGCGTTCTAGTTGTGTCAACCGTTGTTCTTTGTCGAAACCGAACTTATCACTACTGTAGTGTGGCGTTCAAACATACCGAGGTTCCTATCTTGTTAGATAGTCGGTCGAGGTTTTTCCTTTACCAAACCCAAACGGAACTAAAAGAGCCTATAAACAATGGGTCGATACCAAATCGGTATTGGTTCTTGTTTGTACTTTTTGTTCAACCCCAATTCTCCATTTACCAAATTGTACCTAAACTGGCCATTCCATTCGTACCATTTCATAATATGATAAACCGACCATTCCATTTGTACCTAAACCCTTTTCAGAATATGATAAACTGGGTCTTAGCCCCTTTTCAGATAACAGTATGGCCTGTAAGCCCATTCCAGAACAGAACAGACATATTCGTGTATGCAAGCCCAACCCAGCCTATAACCAACCGCTACACTCCACCTGTACCAACCTCCACTCCATGTGGGGAATAGCTCAACCCACCCAGCCCTACACTCCACAATTGCAGCATAGCTGCTCAGATATCAGTAAGTTGAGGCAAAGACTCCAGTATGTAGTCAAGCCACTTTCAGTAATTCCTCCATCAATAACCCAGTCCCATGCATCAGATAATAATAACATGGAATGTAGTAAATAGTAACAGTCAAACATGCATTCAGGTCAACCTTAACCTTAGGGGTATATCAAGAATTTTGCTCCTAGAGGTAAAATTGTAAACTTTCCACCTATAAAGGTATTTCAGTACTTTTATTAGTTTTAAGGGTTCTCATGAATGTTACAGTCCATACTAGCCCATTTGTCATCACAGTAATTTATTTATCCCGATTTCACAATTTTAGCCATTGGGCCCTAAAACCTCTAATGGGCCCTACAGTGTCTATTAGCAATTTAAGCCTATTTAATTCAAGTTTTATGACCAGTTTACCGGTTTAAGCAGTTTCGATTCTACAGTCTAACAGAACATACTTATTGCCTATTTTTTTATATTATACATTTTTTTATTATTACCCGTATGGGCCCGTAAGCCCATTTGACCCAATTTTAGCCTATCGAGGCCCAATTACCGAAAGGCAGGAAATTTTACACACGACTAACTTACCACTTTTCAATTTCAGATCTATGATTTCTAAACGTCTTGTGAGCACTCGCACACTCACAAGCCCACGAAATGCCAAAATTTTGACATTTCGGCTTTTGCCGAATTGAACTATAAGAGGGTGTTTGATACACACCTATTTCATGACAACTGTTACTGAGATCCCTTACGATGTCCTACAATTGATTACCACAATTCTTTGATTGTAACCCACAACAACCAATCCCAATATTTAGCAACCCATATTTGAACCATGCCCCTAAAGCCTTTAGAATCTTACCTTTTTGTCGAAAAGCGACGACTAGATCTAATTCTAGTTGTTCCAAAGATCCAAGCCCTCGATCAAACCTCTAGAAGACACTAATCACCAAAAGAAATCGTCGGTTAAAGACACTTAAAGCCCTATGCCCAAATCGACAGCCTCCCTAGATTTTAGGGACTTCGACTTTTCTAAATTGTAAAATAAGACTAGATCTGAGGTGAAGAGCACTTACCATTTATTCCTCTTTGATTTCTACGTAGATCTGATGCAGATCTATCCTCTAAATGATAGTAGAACTCGAATCCAGGAGATCTGAAGTTTCGGCTATAAGTCCCTAAATCTATGGTATTTCGGCTTTTTGAGTGATGAAGAAGATGATGATTTAAGGCTATAACTTTAAAGTAATGTTGCCGACAGATATTAAGGGTTTAGAGAAGATGAAAGTTGATCAAAAGAACAAAAATAACAAAAGGATTTTGGCTTGGAGTAATCAGCACAAGAAGTGAGTCTTCGAGATTTCGACTTTTATGGCAATCGGCTATGGAGGTTTTGTGGAGGATGAGATTGACAAAGGAGGTGAGTAAGGTGATTAGAAGGTTTTTACTAGAAGAAAAAGCAAAAAGGAAGAAAGAAAATGGAGGAAGAAGAGAGGAAGAAAAAATCGACACTAAGGAGAAGGAATTTGCGTTTTCGATTTTTGTGAGAATTCAGAAAGGATGAATGACAGTAAAAGCTTTCAGGTGGCTAACCCTAATTCTCCAAGATAGAAAAAGAAAAGAACCTAACCCTAATATCAACTAAAGTAATCGGTTCAACCTCCCTACGGCCCTTGCCGAAATTCACTTAAGTGATCACATGCCCGACACATGCCTAAAATTAAAAAGTAACAATATGCTTACCTTGCAACTTCATCCCTAGACCTTTAATTCCTTCCCAGACGCCCTTTTTCTTTTTTAGGAACTTAGTGGCGCCACTTTGCCACTTTACCAAGGCCTTATTTGTGTCGTAATTTACGAAGTTCTTCTTAAAAGCCCACTTAACCAAGTCTCCTATTCACTTAAAATCCAACCTTGATATTTTACCTTATTTAACTTAGGCTTGGGCCTTCTAAAGGCCCACTAACACATTTAAACACAATTCCAATATTCAGAACACCAAAATTTCTAAATTTACCAAAAATCACAAAAACTCGGAAAATCTCAAAAATTAGGGCGTTACAATTAAAATGGCACCGTATGAAGCCTTATATGGTAGAAATTGTAGAACTCTGTTATACTGGTCTGAGCTCAGTGATAATAAGATTTATGGGGTTGATCTGATAAAAGAAACAGAACATAAAGTGAAAACAATCCGAGATAGTCTGAAAGCTGCCTCTGATTGTCAGAAAACATATGTGGATTTAAAACGAAAGCATATTGAATATGTGATCAGTGATAAAGTGTTTCTGAAAGTATCTCCGTGGAAGAAACTGTTCCGATTCGGTAAAAAGGGCAAGTTGGGCCCGAGGTTCATCGGACCGTATAAAAACATTGAGTGAGTTGGGGTGGTTGCTTATAGATTAAGATTACCGTCTGAGTTATAAAAGATTCACAATGTATTTCACGTATCGATGCTTCGAAAATATAGATCTGATCCTTCGCATGTAATTTCTCCGTCTGATATTGAAATCCATTCAGATGTGACTTACGAAGAAAAGCTAATTCGTATTTTGTCTCGTGAGATTAAAGAATTGCGTAATAAGAGAATTCCGTTAGTCAAAGTACTGTGGCATAGACACGGAGTAGAAGAGGCTACATGGGAGCCTGAAAATGCAATGAAACAATAATATCCGAATTTGCTTAACGGTAAGATTTTCGGGGACGAAAATCCCTAAAGGGGGAGAATTGTAACAGTCTGGTTTTGACCCTAGTCGGAATAGTGGTTTTGGGACCATAAATTCGAGTCTAAAAATATTTTAATATTATTTTCTGTGTCTACGATATGAGAATTTGCATCTGTGAAATTTCTGTGATTTAATTTGTCTGTTTATGTGCTTAATTTTGAAAGAGGATTAAATCGCGAAAAGTGTAAAACTTGAGTGCTAGATGATAAAACACCTATTCGGCTTGGCTTTTAAAATAAAGGTCCTTGCATGTCAATTGTACCATTTGTTTAAATGGTGGACAATTATGGGCAATAGTGGATGGAAATTTATGTTTTATTAACAAGGGCAAAATGGGAAAATAGTTAATAATGTTAATTAAAAAATGAAAAAAAAACAAAGATGGCCTTATTCTCATGCATGTTAACCGAAAATTAGCAAATGAAAGAAAGGTTTGAAGCTTTTGTATATTCGGCACTTTGATTGATACATTAAGGTATGAATTTTTGCCTGTTTTTGATAATTTCTACGTTTCTGTGATCGTTGCTTTGTGTTCTTCAAAGCCCATGTTCGAATTTCTATTTCTGTTAAAGATTTCATGAAATTCTATTGTTGATATCATGAGTTTTGTGATGTTTTTGGATGAATTATGAAGGCTTGTTAGATGGGTTATATGTTTTATTCTTGAATTTTTGATGAAATGAGCTAATTGAGCTAATTTGTGAAAATGAGGTTTTAAAGGAATAATTTGTGAATTAAACATGTTGTATGGGCTTATATGGAAGCCATGTATATTTGGCCAAGTTATAGTCTTGGTGAATTTGGTATATTTGTGAATTTGTGAAAAATGGACTAAACTATCAAAATCTGAATTTATAGGGGCTAAATTGTAAAGTGCCCTAAATATGTATTCATGGACTATTTTGAAAGAAATATATGATTGAATGGTTGAATTTGAACTGTATTAGATCAAGAACAAAGAAAATCAGACTTAGATCGAGGGAAGTCCAAAGTAGTCGAATAGTCGACTCATTTTTGTCCGAAATCCGTACGAGGTAAGTCAAACTACACTTATGTGTTAAGTTGATTAAATTCTTTGTTTATAAATTGTTATCTACATTGGACAGCCTTGAAAGTGTGATAAAAGAATATTGGTATTAATCTGAATTATCGTGTAAGACCGTGTCTGGGATAGGCATCGATTTGAAATTTACGTGTAAGACCATGTCTGGGACATAGGCATCGTATCTGATTTCGTATAAGACCCTGTCTGGGATAGAGGCATCGATACTAAATTACATGTAAGGCCATGTCTGGGACGTTGGCATTATACTCGTTTATGAATATTTGTATCATTTCTTAACCGTCTGATGTCAAAGTATGAGATATGAAAATGAACATGTGAAATATGTAGTCTATATAGCTATGTTTGTATCGTACTTAATTTCTGAATATGAAAGACTCTATTTCTGGGAAGTAGGTTCAGAATCATGGAAATGAATATAATATGCATACAAGCAAATGAGCATGGTTAAGTTTATGAACAACTCTGAGAAATGGCTATGAATTCTTATTGTTGTTTTGAAATAAATATATATGCTTTAGTAATTAGACCATTTGTGTTTGGCTTAGTAAGCTCTTCGTAGCTTACTCTGTGTGATTTCTGTCTATATTTTAGTTTTCGTAGCTACTGAAGGCTCAGGGATGGTCGAGGATTGTCACCACACTATCAAACTCATTTGGTACTCTTGAAGTGTAAATATTGCTAAGTATGGCATGTATAGGCTAGAATGTCTATGTATTAAGTTTTGAATTGTATAAAAGTTTTGCCATTTGAATTGGCTAGCAAATGATATGTTTGTGTATTGTTTTGGCGTATGTGGTAATATGCCATGTTCTAATGTGTTTTGGTCATATTTGAGCATGGAATTGGTTGGAAATGTTAGTATAATTGTTGCATATTAATACTTGTAGGATTGGAACCATATGTGGTGGAAAATTGGCTTAAACGAAGCCTGCATTGTGCCACACGGCCTGGGAACACGGGTATGCCTTGTGGCTGTGTGAAAAAGTCAGTAGCTACCTAAATTTTACACAGTCATGGCACACGGCCGTGTTTGTTGGCAGTGTTAAAAAGTCAGTATAGGACCTCTTTTTGGCATAGTTGGAGTACATGGGCGTGCCTTGTGCCCGTGTGAGTCACACGGCCTAGTCACACAGGCGTGTCAATTTGTCAGTTTTGAAAAGTTTGATTAAGTTCTGAAAATTCTGAAAGGGTTCGATTTAGTCCCGACCTTCCTTAAATGTATGTTTTAGGTCTCATAGACCATTTTAATGGATGAATTGTTGATGAATGCAAATGTATTAATGTTATATGATATTTGTGAAGCTGTGTTGTTCGGAAATGCTCTGTCTGTCCGGTGACACCCTTTACCTATTCTAACGATGGTCACGGGATAGGGGTGTTACATGGTTTGTTCCAGCTTTTCTTCTACCAATAAGAAGCTTGGAACAATGGTTGCACTCGGCTTTTATGGCATTACCAACTTGCTTTCTTGTGAAATCAGTTCAAACTGATGGTGTATGTCTATTAGTTAAAGGTAGAATAAAAGGATCCTTTAAATCACTATCTACTGGAATTTCATCATCATCCAATAAAATCAGAGTACAACTCGTCGAAGTCGATGGTTTTGAGGGGGTGGCAGCATTAGCATCTAGACCGACCAGTTCCTTGAACAAAACACCATTCAATTGAACAAAACAAAATAATAACTAACATAGAAAAAAAACAAGAACAAAACAAACAAAATCACTTAATTGAACAAAACAAAAAAAATTTAATGTAATGACTCCATATTGGAAAACCAGATTTGGGAAACATGACAGAAAATAAATTTAGAGAAAAACCAAAGTTTAAAAAAGAATTCGAAAATAATAACTTTGTTGTGATATCAAATAAAAACTTAATCAAAATTATACCTTTTCGACTCATCTAGGATGAATGCTTCGACCGAGTAGGGTTTAGGGTTTATGGTTTATGTTTAGGTTTTAGGGTTTGAGGGTGTCAATTAAGAAAAAGTTTAAGGGCTCAAACCCAAAAACCCATAAACATTGAGGGTACTTACGACAATTATGGCTATTGTAAATTGCGAACTTAAGTACTATGTGAACTATTGATGTTTAGAGAACCTATATTATTGTATGCAAACTTATGTTATTTGTTTTTTGTGAACTCCTAAGTCTTTTACTGTTGACATACGAAAATTTCCTTTGATATTTTGTAAAGCTTGCATGCTTATATTTTTTGTATGAAATAATTTTACTGTAGTGTTATACTTTAACACATTATTTGTTGTTAGAAAGTGGTGTGTTAGAGGTTAGGTCGGGAGTTAATAGAAAGTCACTTTGGTGGCTAATGTGCGAATTCGGGTTGATATACTTGGTTGGATTTAGAATGTTACAATGTGTCACGCCATAGGTAGGATGTGGCTCGACACAACAATGAATTAAATCATTCCTAGGCTAACATGGGTGTGTCATGCCCTGGAGTAGTTGTGTGACTACATGGGTTTAATTTGGTCTCTCCAAGACTTGTAGAAGTTCATCGGTTGTTCGTACATGTACCCTACAAACGTCTAGCTCCTCTGTTTTCATCGAAAACATGTTTAATATGTATTCTGAACATGGTAAAATATAACACCCTAACCCGGCCCGGACGTTATGGCCGGATTTGACGTGTCAAATTGAAGTGTTTTAGCGAAAACCGTGTTTTCATTAAAAATCCTTCTTAAAATAAAAGAAAATCTTAATTATAAAAAAAAAACTCCTTTCAATCACTTGTTCAAAACATATGATTTGATGAAAATAAGCCACTTTAAAAATTTAGTTGCGGAAATGTAGAAAAGACATACTATAGTTTAAGAAACCATGTTCAACTTCTTATAATTACATCACATAAAAAATAATAATCCAAATAATAACAAAATGGAAGGCCTTATTACAATCCAGTCTGTAATCACTTTATAATCAAAGACTTATATGCTTTAAAATGACAAAAACAAAAGTCCAAATTCTCTTGCTAGCTGGCCACCCAGAGTCCCTCCAAACATCGAACCTCCTATTGAGCATCACCTGAAAATAAAATAAAAGTCGGGGTGAGTTTTTGCGAACTCAGTGTGTACAACCCTTGATGAAAAACAAGCATTCAAAAATCATCATGCATCAAACATGCAATGCAATCCCATCCCAGTAATCCATCCGCTACACACCAGCTCCGCCCCCCATCACACCATGTGGGGATATAAATATTGACCCACCCAGGCCACACACCAATGGTAGCCCGATTGCGGAACTACCTTTATTTACATATTGGGCTTTAAAAGCCGTTGGTGGATCCAAGATTGTCAGGCAACCATGCGATCCTCATATACTTCCTCCATTCCTTAGTTCCCACCCCATATGCAACCTAAGCAGAACATCATATGTATGCATGTCACATCCATAAAACTTACATTCAACACCTAGAGGTATTTTGGTCATTTTCGCCCTTAGGGGAATTTCAATAAATTTTCCTTAGTTATGGTTTTCACTTACCTTGACCCGCTAACAAGTCCCGTGAGCTAAGATGAACGAATACTATGCACTAGGTAGGATTCTAGAGAAGAGGAGGTGGGTCATTTAGATCGCTTAAGTACCATGCTCTCCCTAGACCCAGTCCTAGACATGCATATACCCGTTGCCACACCTTAACCCTTTGACTTGTCCACGATCGTAATATATTAATTAAGTTTTATGTAGTTATCAAATACTTGGCCCAAAACCCCTGACAATGCCCAAACAAATTCACATACCTGTATCTGGCCCATTAAGCCCAATCATATTCATATGGCCCATTAGGCCCAAATCACCTGCATATGGCCCATTAGGCCCAAATCACATTTATATGGCGCATTAGGCCCAGTCACATTCATATTCATGCTCACATACAAATTCCTATCACATAGCATCAATATTCAGTTTTTGCCTACTATGGGCCCAACAGTCCATCGAGCCCATTTTGGCCCGTATGGCCAAATCACAACCCAAGTCCATAGAATCGCCCGTGGGTCTCAGGCAACCTATTGGTGTCCCCCTTACGAGTGTTCGCGCACTCGCAAGACTATCATAGCCAAACTTTCGGCTTTTCGGCATTTTGACTTTTGCCGATTCATAGTGTGTGTGCAGTGTATGTACACACCTGGTAAGCAAACGTGCTGCAATTCCCTTAGTCCTCAACCTACAAACGATATCACCCTTCAATTAATTGCATGCTTAATAAATATCTTATACTAAAACCGAAACCTCACCTTTCACCTTACCTTACGCAACAAGTATAGCAACCACTTCTTTAATCACTAACCACGAGCAACTCCTAGATTTGCAACAATCTTAACTATTAAAACCAGGATAATAGGTGACTCGTATCCAACACAAGTCCCTTTACCTTAACTATGACCATTTGGCCAACTAAGATTAAGAGTACTCACCAAAGTCTCTCACCTGAAAAGCAAATCGGCAGGGATCCAAAAACTGAAATTCGATACATATTCTTACCCAAAAACCTATTAGAAGAAGTGAGGAACAATAATCAATACCTTAGCAAAAACTGACTGGAATAGCAAACACTTACACTAGATTCGGTCAAAGAGTATTCGACCCTTGGAAGATTTGGCTATTCGGCTTTCAAACTTGGTATGATGAACAAGGTTTATTTGGAACCAAGGGAATAAAAAAGAAATCAGCACAAGAAAAGAAACAAGGAAGCAATGGTTTTTGGCTTTTTGGATCTTGAAGAGAATAGGGTTTCCGGTAACAAGGTGGAAGAGATTTTGGCATTAGCCTGACAGCCTTGCATTCGACACCTATTTATAGCCCTTATAGTCAAATTGCCTGACCCTCAATTCCCCATTTGGCTCCATCACTTCCCCCTTCTCATCTCCTCATTTTTCTCCCTGATAACCCTTTGATTCTTTCCTCAAAATTCTCTTCTGATCACTCCCCTTAGAGTCTATCTTCACGCCACTTCCAACCTTCTAGAAGGCCAAAATTAAACTTCTAAAAATACTAAGCTAGGATTCGAACCTTGGATCTCCTTGCTAGCCACTAACACCACCTCCCTACACTCTAAGTGGTGTCACTTAGCCACTCTTCCACAAGGCTTTTTGATGTCATTTTTCCCTATCTTTATTTAAAAGCCCAACTACTTACCAACAAGGTCCTTTTAATAATTAAACTATAATTTCATTTACTCCCTAAGTTCGAACCCAAACCTTAATTAAGACCTACTATAATTATCACTTGGCTAGGAACACAAAGCATAATTTTTATCAAAACAGAAAATAAAGAAAGTTTGGGATTTCGAGATTTTTGTATTTTGGAATTTTTGGGGCGTTACAACTCTACCCCCTAAAAGAAATTTCGTCCTCGAAATTTCCAACTACTAACACAGACTACCACACCATACTTCCACTATGCACTCTAATTCCAACTTAGGTAAATAGCACACTATGGGTAAGTACATACCATTATTCGCCTCTGGAGCGTCTCCATCCTCTTGATGACGTGCTGCATAGACCAAAGCTGGTTGCCTCACCTCAGCATGACCAGTAGCTCTGCCTGGTGCTCCATGACCCAAACCATTTCCACCCCTGGCCTGATAACGGCCACTAGGCGATAGTTGACCACCTCTCGGTGGTTGTACACCACTCGGTCCATGACTGGCACTTGAGCTGACATTCTAGGGCAATTCATGATCCTATGCTCCATAGATCCACAAGCTAGACAAGCTACTGTCCTCTTCCAACATTCACCTACATGACCTTTCCCACAATCAGCACAAAGTGGCACCCCTAGATTAACAGCAGGGGGACCTTCTCTATCTGGCCCATGAACTCTGGCTCTAGCCCTAGGCATCTGTCCAACACCAGGAGTCTTAGCCTCCCTTTTACTCTTACTCCTTTCTTTTTTTCGATTTAGGTGCTCTATGCGCTTCACCTCCTCCGCTATATTTGCTTTTTCCACCAACTCCGAGAAAAATTGCTCCCTTTGTGGAGCTATCAAAACCCTGAGGCTATCTCTTAGTCCATCCACAAACCTAACGTAACGCTCATAGTCTGTTGCCACCATAACTCTTGCATACCTACTAAAGCGCAGAAATTCTACCTCATACTTTGCCACCGATTTGTTTCCCTGGGTCAAGTTCAGAAACTCCTTCCTTCTAGCATCCACATAACTCGCTCTTACATACTTCCCTTAGAATGCAGCTTTAAAAACTCCGAAGTGACCCGCTCCGGTTGGCTACCCTCTTTCACTGTCAGCCACCACTAGTAAGCTTCCTCCCTAAGCAGTGAGACTGTCCCTTTCAGCTTTTGTTCCGATGAACAGCCCAAGTCCTCCATTATCCTTTCTGTGGCCTCCAACCCATATTCAGCCACGTTAGGAGCCACACCAGCCACGCCCTTAAAGATCTCAGCCCCACTTGATCGAAGTCGTTCTAGAATGGACCCCCGATTTCCCGTGCCATTATTAGGCCTAGTGACCCTCTCCAAAATCCTTAGCATTGCCTGCGATAATGCATCTTCTCCCGCGGTCCGATCATACGGCCCAGTTCCAGCTACGGGTGAGGTCAGGCCTCTTCTACTCCAACATTGGGCATATTGCCCAATACCGACGATTCAGCCCTCACACTTTCGCGGCCTCGGCCACGTCCTCTTGCACCTGTTCTAGCACTCATCGTCGATTCACATATTTTCTGGATTAAAAATTTTATGAAGTTTTAGTTAGTTTCAATAATTAACCTGATGTTTTATGGAAGTACATAAAGAGAAGATTGTTTTTGAAAATCCTCTATAGCTTCAATTTTTTGCGGGCTTTGGTTCCATTCTAACAACATCATCTAGAGTAGCCCTCTAACTGTTTATTGTATAATAATTTAAACAAATTTAAGAGTAAAAGTACTTACTTGGTTCGACGTCGGAGACTCGGTGTGCCGCTCAGCAAGATTTCCTTTTTTCCAAAACATTATGATCCAATCAAAAATATTTTTTTTAAAACACAAAAAGAAACCAAGTAATAAGGCTCAATTCACTGCCCGAGTTTTGCAACCTGGGCTCTGATACCACTAAATGTAACACCCCAACCCGGCCCAAACGTTATGGCCGAATTCAGCGTGTTACATTGAAGTGTTTTAGCGAAAGTCATGTTTTCATTGAAAATCCTTCTTAAAATAAAAGAAAATCTTAATTATTAAAAAAAACTCTTTTCAATCACTTGTTCAAAACATATGATTTGATGAAAAAAATTTAGTTGCGAAAAAGTAGAAAAGACATACTATAGTTTAAGAAACCATATTCAACTTGTTATAATTACATCACATAAAAATAATAATCCAAATAATAACATAATGGAAGGCCTTATTACAATCCAGCCTGTAATCACTTTATAATCAAAGACTTATATGCTTTAAAATGAAAAAAAGACAAGTCCAAATTGTCTTGCTAGCTGGCCACCCGGAGTCCCTCCAAATATCGAACCTCCTACTGAGCATCACCTGAAAATAAAATAAAAGAGGGGGTGAGTTTTCACAAACTCAGTGTGTACAACCCTCGATGAAAAACAAGCATTCAAAAATCATCATGCATCAAACATGCAATGCAATCCCATCCCAATAATCCATCCGCTACACACCAGCTCCGTCCCCCATTACACCATGTGGGGATATAAATCCAGCCCACACACCAATGGTAGCCCCGTTGCGGAAATACCTTCATTTACATATTGGGCTTTAAAAGCCGTCGGTGGATCCACGATTGTCAAGCAACCATGTGATCCTCATATACTTCCTCCGTTCCATAGTGCCCACCCCATATGCAACCTAAAAAGAACATCATATGTATGCATGTCACATCCATAAAACTTACATTCAACATCTAGGGGTATTTTGGTCATTTTCAACTTAGGGGCATTTCGATAATTTTCCCTTAATTATGGTTTTCACTTACCTTGACCCGCTAACAAGTCCCGCGAGCTAAGATGAACAAATACTATGTACCAGATAGGATTCCAGAGAAGAGGAGGTGGGTCATTCAGACCGCTTAAGTACCAAGCTCTCCCTAGACCCAGTCCTAGACATGCATATACTCGTTGCCACACCTTAACCCTTTAACTTGTCCACGGTCACAAATTATTAATTAAGTCTTATGTAGTTATCATATTCTTGGTCCAAAACCCCTTACAACGCCCTAACAAATTCACATACCTGTATCTGGCCCATTAAGCCCAATCATATTCATATCGCCTATTAGGCCCAAATCTCCTGTATATGGCCCATTAGGCCCAAATCACATTTATATGGCCCGTTAGGCCCAGTCACATTCATATTCATGCTCACATACAAATTCCTATCACATAGCATCAATATTCAGTTTTTGCCTGTTATGGGCCCAACAGCCCATCGGGCCTATTTAGCCCATCCGACCCTTATGGCCAAATCACAACCCAAGTTCGCGAAATCACCCATGGATCTCAGGCAACCTATTGGTCTCCCCTTACGAGTTTTCGCGCACTCGCAAGACTACCCTGTATCCAAACTTTCGACTTTTTGGCTTTTCGGCTTTTGCCAATTCATAATGTGTGTGCAGTGTATGTACACACCTGGTAAGAAAATGTACTGCGATTCCCTTAGTGCCCAACCTACAAACGATATCACCTTTCAATTAATTGCATGCTTAATAAATATCTTATACTAAAACTAAAACCTCACCTTTCACCTTACCTTGCACTACAAGTATAACAACCCCTTCTTTAATCACTAACCACGAGCAGCTCCTAGATCTGCATCAATCTTAACTATTAAAACCAGAATAATAGGTGACTCGTATCCAACACAAGTCCCTTTACCTTAACTATGGCCATTCGACCAACTAAGATTGAGAGTACTCACCAAAGTCTCTCACCTGAAGAGCAAATTGGTAGGGATCCAAAAATTGAAATTCGATACCTATTCCTACCCAAAAAATGATTAGAAGATGTGAGGAACAATAATTGATACCATAGCAAAAACTGATTGGAAGAGAAAACACTTACACTAGATCTGGTCAAAGAGTATTCGACCCTTGGAAGATTCGGCTTTTCGGCTTTCAAACTTGGTATGATGAACAAGGTTTATTTGGCACCAAGGGAATCATGAAGAAATCAGTACAAGAAAAGAAAGAAAAAAGCAAGGGTTTTCAGCTTTTTAGATCTTGAAGAGAATAGGGTTTCCGGTAACAAGGTGGAAGAGATTTCGGCATTAGCCTGACAGCCATGCATTCGGCACCTATTTATAGCTCTTATAGCCAAATTGCCTAACCCTCAATTCCCCATTCGGCTCCATCACTTCCCCCTTCCCATCTCTTCATTTATCTCCCTAATAACCCCTTGATTCTTTCCTCAAATTTCTCTTCTGATCACTTCCCTTGGAGTCCATCTTCACGCCACTTCCAACCTTCTGGAAGGCCAAAATTAAACCTCTAAAAATACTAAGCTAGGATTCGAACCTTGGATTTCCTTGCTAGCCACTAACGCCATAACCCTACACTCTAAGTGAAGTCACTTAGCCACTCTTCCATAAGGCTTTTTGATGCCATTTTTCCCTATCTTTATTTAAAAGCCCAACTACTTGCCAACAAGGTCCTTTTAATAACTAAACTATAATTTCATTTACCCATTAAGTTCAAACTCAGACCTCAATTAAGACCTACTATAATTATCACTTGGCTAGGAACATAAAACACAATTTTTATCAAAACCAAAAACAAAGAAAGTTTGGAATTTCGAGATTTTTTGGTTTCAGGATTTTTGGGGCATTACATAAAAAGTCTAATTCCTAAATCTAAAAAATTAAAAACAAATTAATATACAATATTTACAAATTAATCAGAATCGAAGGTTTGAAATTTATGTCACACTACCGGACTTGTCTAGTAATTCCTTGAACTTTACCATATACTTCAGATGTCGGTCTCCCCCGTCTCAGCTCTTTCACTTGTTCCTTCTTCCATCAGAGTCTCCTCATTTTTTTCTATTCTTTCATAATCTGATTTCCTACACCAACACAGCTAAAGTGACATCTTCGATTGAGGCCGCTAGGGATTAAATTAAATTAAGCGTAACACTCATCCCTAGCTAATCTCTCACTATGGGAATCATGGCCATATTTGAGCACTTCATCATTGATCTTTATGATTAGCTTATTTGGCTCAAGATCAATTCCTGAATTAGAAGTGGCCAAAAATGGCCTACCCAATAGAATATAAATTTCTCGATCTCCCTTGAAGTCAAGAACTACAAAGTCGACAGGAATTATAAATCCCTGTACCCTAACCAATACATCTTCAAGTAAACCTTTTGGGTGCACTAAGGATCTATTGACAAGTTGTAGCACTCTTGAGGCATTTTTAATATTCCCGAGTCTGAGTGTCCGATAGATCGATAGGGGCATTAAATTTATAGTATCCCCTTAATCGCAAAAGGCTATGCTAAAATATCGATCCCTTATCTCTATTGGGATTGTGAAACTTCCTGGATCTTTTAACTCTAAAGATATCTTCTTTTTAATTAGCGCGTTACACGAGGTATCAATGTCAATTTTCTTGTCTTTTTTCCTTTTCATATGCCTTTTCATAATTTCATTTAAGTACTTGGCATATTTTGAAATTTTATCAATAAGTTCTAATAGAGACAAATTGACATTGAGAGATTTAAATAAATTAAGAAAACTTATAAAATCTATCTCGTCCTTCTTTTTCTTATCATCTAATGGCATTAGGAATGGTACCTTCGTTGTGCTCAATTCCCAACTCTCTAAGGGTTGTTCTCTGTGTTGCTTGAGGGTTCTGGCCATTTTGTTTTTCAATCAACGAAATTAATTGGTTCATTTGGCCGTAGATATTATCCATTCAAGATTTGATTCATCCACATGTAGCTTGGACTTATCGGATGTTTGTCTTCATTATTTGCATCTTGACTGCCTCCTGACGTACTAAAGTCCAGAGTATGAATACTGTAACTTAAGATATGAAATTGAGGGGTTCCCACAAGTGTACGATTCAAGTTGTAATATAGTTTTTACATCGAAGTAGGTCAGAGGTACTCACGGAAGGGGTACACGTGGCTGCGGTAAAGGCCGTGGAAGTGCTGGGGCTAGGTCTCCAGCATCGGGCCACATGTCTAACGATGAGGCTAGGGAGGCATCGACTGCACCAGTAATTGAGATAGGGGTCAGGGTAGGTTCGCCAACTTCGAGTAGCGATAACCCAGAGCTTGGTACTGAGGCGCTAACCCGGTTAGTAAGGGAAGTGCTAGAGGAAGTTAAGGAGATTGGTGAAACACTTCGGGCTAGGTGTGTGGACTGTATGAAGAAGAGAGATCGCAGTTCTCTAGGGCTGGAGCCTCGTTCTATGAAGCATGTTAAAACACGTCAAAACTTTTTGAGTTGTGAGTATTACAGAAAGATTCATCCGGGTGAATGCTGAAGGAAGTCAGGAGCATGTCTCAGATGCGGGTCTAAAGAACATCGAGCTCGGGATTGCAAAATTACCTTTAATTCAGGTATGTTTTGTTTAAGTGTGATGATTTGGACAGATAAATTGTATCAGTGTAATGTTTGTCTGTTTCAGTGGTTAAGTGTTTTGTGTGTGTGTAAGAGGTTTCAAGTTCGAGTTAAAGTGTGTTAGTGTCATTGGGATCAGAGTGGGCAGTGGGAGCGTAATGGTGTAGCTTGAATGGTGCAACTATTTTGATAGTTGGAAATTTCAAGGACAAAATTTCTTTAAGGAGGAGTGAATTGTAACGCCACAAATTTGGGCCTAGAAGAAATGGGCTTCGAGTATCGGAACAATTGGAATTTAGTTGTGCAAGAAAATTTCACAAATGGATTGTCTACTGTAATGGCTATGTGATTTGGGTGTATTTGGGAGTGTTTGGGAAGTCCTGTGTTCAAGCTCTAGCTTTTGCAGAATTTTTGATTTTGCTCTTAAAAGAATTTGGATATTGGCACATGGGCTTTATAAATAATTGTGTTTGTTTTATGTCACAAAAAGCCTTGTGGCTTAGTGGCAAGTAGCGTGTGGAGCATCTGAAAGGGCATGGGTTCAAATCCCAGGTAATGCAAAAGGGATTTTATTTTATGTCTTTGTGGCGTGAGAGGTGGAGTTTGATTCAAACTCTGCAGAGGTGGTTGGAGACTTGGTAAAAAAAGATTTGAATGAAGGTTGGTAGGGATTTAGAGGAGGAAAATGTGGAGAGATAAGGGGGAGAAAATCATGGAGTTTAGGTGAGAATGTGTTGGCTGAATTTGACTCTTTGGGATGTGTATTCGGCACTTTGGGGGAGCACTTTGGGAACTTCTCTTTTCCTTTGGTTGTGCCGAATTAGTATAGGAACAATAGGGTTTTTTTTATTCTTTTTCGGTAGCATTTCTCTTGAGCTTTTGTTTCCTTATTTTGTTTTTGGTATGTTTCTAACCATTCGGGTCTTTCTTCTTTCAACTTTATTTCTCGATTGTTTTGCCAAATACAGGATAGCATGTGCCAAATTCTCTTTTGAAACCTTTCCTTTTATTCTTCACATTTTCTCTCTACGAAATTGGCAATCTTCTTCTCCTTTTTTCTAAACTGAATACCTTATACCTTGAATCTCACTCTTGGTGCTTGACCGAATATGCTATCTCTGGATCATCTCTGCTTCTATCTCTCCCTCTCTTCTTAAGTAATAACCGAATAGCTTGTTTTCTCCTCACTTCTTCTAAAACTCTGAAAAGCCGATCACAACATAGACCGTCTCATACTTTCATGTTGTCACTCCATTTTTATTGCGAATCTGTCATTACCCTTTCTCTTTGTTTCCAAGCTGAATATTGGTGGTAGGAAATTAGGTTGTGTTTTTGTTACTTTACGGATTTCCTTTCTAGGATTATCGTTACTTCTATCTAATGATCTTCTTTCGGTTTACACTCTTAGATCAAACGCAATACTCCACTCACGTGTGCCACCCTTTAAGTCAATATTCTATCCTGAGGGATACGGTAAGTTGTCCTCTATCTTGCTCAAGTTATTGTTAATGGGTGTAAACTACATCCTTAATCAACCCTCTAACGAGAATTTTTATTATGCAGTTAGTGGTCAATCAACAATTGTGAGAGTCTAGCCAAGCGATTGAAGGGTTTAAGGTTACACTCCTGTTTATCAAGGTTAATGGTATGGACAGTATAGAGATTCAGGGTTTCTGAATCTTGTTATTATCGATTTAAGGGCTAATTGAATATTTGGATTGAATCTAGGTTGGTGCTTTTGGAATTTCGCAAAGGGTCACTAGAAGGTGTGTAATCGTACACCCAATTTTGCTACTGTCAAAACGTTGGATAAAGGTGTGTATTCCCACACTATGTTACAGTGAATAAGCAAAAGCCGAAAACACAAAAAGCTAAAACTTCAGCATTTGATGCCTCACTAGCGTGCGAACGCTCGTGTGGTAAACCGAGCCCACAAATCATGGGCGACAGACTGTAGAGGCCGCCACGAGCGTTCTCGTGGGCTTTGGCCATTATTGGCCTCGTTGGTCTGAGTAATGGGCCTTAGGCCTATTTACACCGTTATGATCATTTAGGTTATCAGTGTCACTCGAATCGACTGTAGACCTTCAAAGAGGTCGTTATCTGAGTTAAAACCCCAAAATTGGTAAAATGATTGCAATACCCCTTAAGGGTAAAATGACCATACTACCCCTGTAAGGTAAAATGATTGTAATGCCCCTAGAGGGTAAAATGACAGTAATTCCCTTGTAGGGTACCTGTATGGTAAAATGACGATTATGCCCTTTTTTCTATATGACAGATGTGCTTACGATTTACATATATGATTGTACTGAGTATGACTTTACATGCACGTAATATTCATGACATGACATACTGCATGGGGTTGGGATTTTGATATGGAGGCAGTACTGGACTGGTGACTATGTCACATTCACTGTTACTGGTGGCTTTGCCACATTTACTGTTTCAGGCAGCTATGCTGCATTATTATTACTGGCAGTTTTGTTGCGAAACTCGTGTGCTGGCTGGGTGGGTCGATTTATATCCCCACATGGTGTGTTGCTTGGTACGGGTGGTGTGCTGGCTGGATTTGGGTGGGATGCATTATTGCATTACTCTGTACTGATACTGTATTAGGCTTAGGCCCACACTATTATTGTATAGGGCTAAGGCCCAGACTATACTGATACTGAATAGGGCTCGGGCCCAGACTATACTGATACTGAATAGGGCTCGGGCCCAGACTATTACTGCAAGCACTATTTACTGTTTGACTGATAGGGGCCTACATACTGAGTTTTCGTAAACTCACCCTTTTCTTTTCAACTATACAGGTAATCCCAAGCCTTAGACGATTTGGTGCTACAAGGGACTTGGAGGTGGCCACACGACTACTGTGTCTTGCATTTGACTTTATTTAATTTAGATTTCACTTTTGGGTTTTTAATTTTGTAATAAGGCCGTTCATGGGTTTTAATTTTTAATTGGTCTTTGGATTATATATTTTTAAACTGCTAGTCTAGGTAAAGACGAGTTTTTGAAACAATTACTTTTTTCTAAAACACGCGTTTAAAACTTCATCGACTTAAAAAGCTTCTGCATTTTTTAAATCAATTTAATATAACACTGATGGTTAATAAGGTAAATGTTTTGATGAGAACTTTCATTAATTAATAATAAAATGAATTAAATTCAGTAACAAATTTTTACCAAAAGGATCAATTTTCGAAAAACACTCCGACGTGACACGCCAAATTTGGCCATAACGTCTAGGCCGGGTTTGGGGTGTTACATATGGAATTCAAGAATAGGAAGCATCAAAACAGTTTCAGGCATAAAAGTAGTTTGGCATATCGTATTGTTCTCTATTCTCCCCCTTAATAAATCTTGCCCGCTCATCACCTTATTTCTCCTTTTCTCACATTTCTTATTTCTCCGTGTAGGAAGTCATAGCAAAATAAAGTAATTATGGCTAGCTCACGAGTTTTTGTACTAATGATTGAGGTTTCTAATTTTGTGACTTTGTCACATTTGACTTTTTAAATACATCTCATTCACAATGCTTTTCTTTTTCATTGCTCGAGTACTTTTTCTACTTGTTTCGTCTTTTTTTTTTTACTTTTCTTTTGTTTCACACATATTGGCTAACCGATAATCACTATATCACATTGCTTCTTCCTATTTCACTCTGATCTTTACAAAATCCGCCATGATGTATCTACTTATCATTCAATACATATGGCTAGACGTCTAAATTCGTGCAATTTTGGGACCAAAGAAAAAGGTAAGTACAAATTGATATTTTGGCTCGGTTTTTGTATAAAGGTTCATCAATAAGTGTTTTCTACTCAAAATAGGTACTAATGTTCGATGAATAGTGTTAGCTTTTTGGCTCTAAGTTATACCAAACAATGCCTCAGGTCAGCCCTGTGTATCTCAATATTCACAAATTTAATCAATCAAATAATCACAAAATTTCACTATTTTTCATACATACTAGCATGCTCGTTTCCCTGTATTTTGCATGTCATTTGGTATATTTAATTACTTAATGCTTATTTACAGTGTAATAAATAGAACTTAGTAGTCTAATAACCAAAAATTTAAAATCATTCACTATCATACTAAATATATAGTAAATAAAATCAACCTATATATGTATTCCTAACAAATTACCTGTATTTCTATAAGCTCAAGCATACTTTAATAAAAAAAATAAAAGAAGAGGCATGAAAACAAAATAATAAAATGCAACATTTCCTATGTTACCCTCTACACACTTTAGATAACACATTGCCCCTAATATGCGACCTTATAGTTAAGGAAATAAGTTACCCAATTGATCGTAACATCATCATAGTCTTATGGTGGGTGCTCCCTTCCTTGTTTGTTGAAAGCTCAAACATGTTGTGCTTCTTTTGTGTGAGGTTCCTGCATAGAAAACTTTTGAAAATAGAAAAAATATTAATCTATTGTTAATCCTATTTCTAAAAAAATAAAACTATCCCAATTACGATTTACAATCCAAAAATTAAAATTAAAAGTTCAATCAATCCTCCTCCTCCTCCTAAGAATCCATCTCATACCCCTCCTCTTCACCTTCCTTATCATCACTATCTTCCCTTTCATTGTCGTCTTGGTCTTTTGCTTCATGATGGGAATGCATTGGACAAAATATATTTAGCGGATAGTTTGGTACTCTCATGTTGTTCTTCTGTGTAAATTCTTGAAGAACTAAGTCTATCTCTTGCATCTATCTTATCATCCATTCCATCACTAAAATGCCACTCTTGCCTATTTCTTTTCAAGATGTTGGTTCTGCTTTTCATTTAAGTGAAGCTAGGACGTCTATCTTTTCCTTTCGGCATTTGTTCCAATCCTTTATTTACTTACGTTGAAGCTTCATATATTGCTTATATAATGAATCTCATATGAGACTCTTGGATGGCTTCATGAATCACTCAGTAGTTATCATTGGAACTCTGGCCTTTCTGTGCAAAGCTGTCACTAAGTGGGTGAAGAAAACCTCCACTTTTTTATCACTAATGCAGCGCTTCATATAATGACAGATCCATGTCCTGATGCACACTTTTTCCTTCTACAAAATTGCATATAACAAAATTGCTCGAAAAGTATTGACATTGGAGACATTTAAAGCGGGAGCAATTCGAGTGCATAAAAATTTTATCCATATCTTTGCAGTAGGCAACATAATTGCTTGATTAAAGGACATGGGGATATCAGTAACAGTGCATTGTTTCTATTCACCCCTACCTTCTGTTAAATAGTTTATAATGTTATTCATATTAATATCTCTAAAATATTTTAAATCATTTTCTCCCACAAAATTAGATTCATAATATGAAGCGTTATAAAATTCACAAATTGCTCTAGGGGTGACAAGTATTTCATTCCCTCTTACTGGTGTGGTTTCCCATGTGGCACCCTCTAGTGTCTTAGATTCTTGATCCCTAAATGATGCATAGAGTCTTGTACTACTGGAATCACAGTAGATTCTTTAAGGGTTACGCAAAAGCGTTCCCATCTATGGTATTGAACCAATGACCATATTTCCTTACATAGAATCATCGATAGCTCAAACCCTCGTTGTGGTATAAACATCTTTCCCTAATGTTCTAAAAAGAAATTTTTGACGTTTGGGTTTGGAAAGTTTGACGGGTTTCCAGCTACCGATGGTTTGGGTTCACCAGTTCTTCTAGATTTTGAACTAGAAGAACTAACTAGATATCAAGTATTGAAATAAAACAGTAAAATTCTAAGTTGGAACTTTTAACCTTGACTTGAAAGCTTGTTAATCTTTTCTAAGGTTGTTCCAAATTCCTTTGTGAATGCAAAGTGTTTTAACCTTTACTTAATAAACACACAATGAGAGGGAAGAAAAAAATTTGCAACAAAATAAGAAGAAAAGATAAAAGATATTTTGGGGTTTGAGAGGTTTCGATAGATATAAGTTAAGGAGAGTTTAAAACTTAATTAGAGGAGTTTTTAGGTTAAAATTTTGGTATTTTAAAGTTAAAAATCGGGTTAAAACAAGGGTTAAGTCGCCAGGTTACGCAACGGGTCGGGTTGACCTTGTAGAAATTTGTAGTGATATTGCGACATTGAGGTTCCATGTCGTGACACCTCTACAAGATACTGATGTCACGACATCGGGGTTGCATGTCGTGACACCTCTGCAAGATACTGATGTTGCAACATCGGGATTGATGTCGCGAGACACTTTGAATTTTTTGAACTCTGGTGTAAATTAGTTTCTTTGTCATGACACAGAGGTCTTGTGTTGTGACATCGAGCTGAGTTACTCAATTCCTCAAACCTGTGAGTGGTGTCGTGACATGGAAGGTCTGTGTGGTGACACCGACTCTGTTTCAGCCCCTCTTCTCAAATTTCAAAGTTTTTGGATTAAATTGTTAGATAGTTTAAACAAAATTAAATCCTAGACTACTTATAAATCTATTAAAATACAATAATATACAAATGTTTATCTTAAAAAAATCAAGTATTTTTGTCGGATTCATCTGTTAGCTCCATCAGTGTATACATGGATGCGCTCTTGGTCGTGTTTCTGCCCATATTGGTACAGCATCCATCGTGCCACTACACCTTACTTCATTTATCCTGTTCCTTAAATTTTCTTTTTTGACCTCAACTTATGACAAAAATACATTTTCTGGTTCAATGTAGTTAGGGATTTTTACAAATATCTCAAAACATTGTTTCCCTAATTTTTCCTTGTTTCTCTCATTCTATTGATCACCACATTTGAAAATTTTAGTCTCACCATTGATTTTCATGATTACCTAGTAGTTTTTTAAGTCAATGGTGGACCCCAACATGGCTAAAAATGACCTACCTAACAGAATAGGGATGATACGATCGTGCCACATAATGTACTAGCTCGAGCAAGGATTCATTGGAGCTACCACAAGGACCCATCACATGAGCTTAAGCCAAGCAATTTAAGGAGACCATTTCGGCCTTAGTCAACCAAGTGTGGGGTGAAGTATTGGTTGGACAAATTGAAAGAGCTTGGGCTAGCTCAATAAGGACTCCTTGCAACCTCTTGCAAGTCAGTCTTAGCTCATATTCAGCTTCAAGAGCTCAACTTAGATCAATGAGCTCGTTTGTTTGTTTTATAGTTTATTTTAATTCACCCATTTTAGTTGCTAGAATAAGATAAATGCATTTAGTTAATTTAGTTAGTATTAACTTAAGTAATAAATTAGTGTTAATAATTTGTCTTTAATTTGAACATATTAAATTAGAGTGTTAAATGTGTCATGGCTGCTGCTAAATTAAATTAGTGTCATAGCTAATACTTATTTTTAATGCGTCCCCTAGCTTAGTACAAATTAAATTTGTCCTAGCTGAATTGAGCATATTATGGCTGCCGAATTTAATTTATCTTAACATTGACCTTGGCTGAATTTAATTGTTGTAGATACATGCATGGCCGGCCATAAAAAGGGTGTGCTATTGATTGCCATTCCCCAAGCACTTGTTCGGTGAGTGCAAGAGCCAAAATTGAGCTGATTTTTCTTCTTCCAAGTTGCTGGTTCCTTTTCCTTAAGCTTGCTTAAATGAATTCATATTGCTGGAAATTCTTTTCACACCTAAAGGCTAATTAGTTTTGAGTTTTCACATTCAAAGTGGCTGCTCACTTACTCCGTTCACACTACAAGTCTTTTGGAGTAATCTAAGCAGCCTATTTAAGCAAGTGTCTTTTTGGCAATCCAAGGCACCTCATGCATTACTTTGGTCGAACTTGTCTAGAAGAAATTAGCTCCATTCAACTCTTTCCAGCTCCCAAATTAATTTCAATTATTTCAACAGATTGGGACCAGCAAAAGACTTAACCATTGGCATCCCCAAGCTATTGGAAGCTTCAAGAATATTGCTAGGAACTTTCCAAGAAATTTCAGCTCATTTAAGCTGAAAACAGATGTCTAATTAGCTACCCTATGATGACCATTCAGCTAGCTTAAGTCCAGCACTATAAATATACAACTCATTTCTTTTTTTTAGAACTTTTGTCAGTTTGAATGAAACTATATTATATTTGTGAGATTATCTTCTCTCAAATTTCGTTCTTAGACTTCGTTGGCTTATTTGTTGTCAGTGGCGTCAACCTTAGTATTTCTTTTTCGAACTTATCACTCTACTCGAGTGTGGCGCTCAACCCAATCTATACCTTCGGTTCTTACTTTGTTAGGTAACGGGTCAAGGTCCTTTTCTTCCTTCATCAAACCACCTTAAGCCATATAAGTCCCTGGTCAACACTCTTCCTAGTGTTGGTTTATTCTTGCCACTTAAGTACTAATTCCATTTCACCTATCTATCGAATTATGTATTTTAATTCGTTTGTTCGCCGAACCAAATCAATATATACTTAGCCCATTTTGAACCTAAATTCCAGCTCCCATCTTCATATTTAACAAATACCTTCAAAGCTTGCAAATTGGAATGATACTTCTACGTTCAATGATCGGGAAATTAAACGACTCAACTCATCATATCAAGGTGAGTTTGTATCATTTGGCATCAGAGCTTGCAAAAATGAGAACTACAGACGTTCTAGCCATCCCGAAATAGTTTGTAAAAAAGAAGTTCAAAAAAATTCATAAAAATTATTATTTCGTGTATTAGAAGTGCATTGTAATTATAAATATTGAAAAAAAAAGGAGATTCGAAATTATTAAAAAAGAAGAAGAAAGTGATTGAAAGTTTGTTTTCATTGTTTGTAATCCCAATCAACAAATCCCTTTTTATTCACTTTACTACCCTAACGCCACACTCCTACCGAATTTTATTTTTTTCAGCCTACCCTACACCTTCTTCATCAATCCCTTGCAAACTGTTTGAAGCCGACCCCAAGACTTCGATAAAGCTTCAACAAGTCTTTTAACAAAATCACGAGAGAAGAACGAGTGGAAAAAGACACGAGTGTGTGAGCACATTAAAGCAGAGGTAAAAGCAAAAAAGAGTGCAAACAGGAATGTAAGTGTCACATGTTCTTTCTTTCCGAGTGAAGTGTGAGGTTTGTGGTGAGGTTTAATAATTTTCCATGTCAAGGAGCCCGGAACGAAACATGGCAGATTGAACCAAAAGCCAACCTGTTCGAAACGTTCTGGACTTAAATCTTCAAGCCTTGTTCGCGAAGTGGAACAGCTATTTGATTGAAACCTCGAACCCATTCAAGAGCGATTATAACAAGTCAAAGAGCGAGGCCAACGGGAGAGGACGCCCCAAGGTCCACAAAGAAATCGATGCCGGTAAAGAATTCAAGAAGATGAGTTATACGACCCCAGTGAAGCCAAAAGTGATCAACGGTGCAACTTAAATGACAACGAAGAGGGCGATGAGACTGTGGTCAAAGAGAACGAGGTCACATAAATGATGATCTTAGAAACATCAAGCTTTCAATTCCACCCTTCCAAGGCTGATCCGATCCAAAAGCCTATCTTGAGTGGGAGAAAAAGATCGAACTAGTGTTCGAGTGCCATAACTACTCTAAGACTAAAAAGGTAAAGTTGGCAGCGATTGAATTCTCTAACTATGCGATGATATGGTGGGACCAATTAACTACGAGCCAACGAAGGAACGGAGAACCCCCAATACGTACATGGGCCAAAATGAAATCAGTGATGCACCGAAGGTTCATACCCTCATATTACCATCGCGAGCATTATCAAAAGCTCCAAAACCTTACTCAAGGCACGAGGAGCGTGGAGGATTACTATAAAGAAATGGAGATTGCGATGATAAGAATGGATGTACAAGAAGAAGATAAAGCAACCATGGCGCATTTCTTGGCAGGTCTCAACCGAGACATTGCTAATATTGTGGAGTTGCAACACTACGTCGAGGTGGTGGACATGGTGCACATGGCCATCAAAGTAGAAAAGCAATTAAAGTGAAAAGCCATTGTTCGAGGCTACTCCACCGTGAATACTTCAAAGTGGAGCCAAGATGTTGGCAAAAGCACTCCAATGAACCATGCTAAAGAGACGACAATGCTACCAAAATTAACCAAGCCATTAGATGAATCTAGCAAAGGCAAGGCAGTGAAGAGTTCCTCCAACCGTTCAAGGGACATCAAGTGCTTCAAATGCCTTGAGAGGGACCATATCACGAGTCAGTTCCCAAATCGAAGCACTATGGTGGTGTGCACGAATTGCGAGATCGAGTCAGAAGACAAGGTTGAAAATGAGTCTAAACCGACATCCGACGAGGAGGAAGAAGTATAACATGCTATAGACGGTGAGCTTCTTGTTGTTAAACAAAGTCTTAGTCTCCAAAGTGTGGAAGATGAGCAACAAAGAGAAAACATCTTCCATACCTAGTGCCAAGTCCAAGGGAAGATCTGTAGCGTCATCATCGGCAGTGGAAGTTGCATGAACATGGTGAGCACTCTCATGGTGGAGAAACTTGGCTTGCCAACCACCAAGCGCCCGAGCCCATATAAACTTCAATGGCTCAATGATGGCTGCGAACCAAAGGTGACAAAGCAAGTATTGTATCCTTCACCATTGGAAAATATGTGGATGAAGTACTTTACGATGTTGTCCCCATGCACACGGGTCATTTGTTACTTGGACACTTGTGGTAGTTTGATAGACAAGTTCTCCACTTAGCTCAATGAGCTCATTTGTTCATTTTATAGTTTATTTTAATTCACCCATTTTAGTTGATGGAATAAGATAAATGCATTTAGTTAATCTAGTTAGTGTTAACTTAAGTAATAAATAAGTGTTAATAATTTGTCTTTAATTTGAACATATTAAATTAGAGTGTTAAATGTGTCTTGGCTGCTGCTAAATTAAATTAGTTCCATAGCTAATACTTATTTTTAATGCGTCCTAACTTAGTACAAATTAAATTATAGCTGAATTAAATTTTTTCTAGCTGAATTGAGCATATTATGGCTGCCGAATTTAATTTGTCTTAACATTGACCTTGGCTGAATTTAATTGTTGTAGATACATGCATGGCTTGCCATAAAAAGGGTGTGCTGCTGATTGCCATTCCCCAAGCACTTGTTCGGTGAGTGCAAGAGCCAAAAGTGAGCTGATTTTTCTTCTTCCAAGCTGCTGGTTCCTCTTCCCTAAGCTTGCTTAAATGAATTCATATTGCTGGAAATTCTTTTCACACCTAAAGGCTGATCAGTTTTGTGTTTTCACATTCAAAGTGGCTGCTCACTTGCTCCGTTCACACTACAAGTCTTTCGGAGTAATCTAAGCAGCCCATTTAAGCAAGTGTCTTTTCGGCAACCCAAGGCACCTCATGCATTACCTTGGCCATTCGGCTAGCTTAAGTCCAGCACTATAAATATGTAGCTCATTGCTTTGTTTTAGAACTTTTGTCAATTTGAATGAAACTATATTATATTTGTGAGATTATCTTCTCTCAAATTTCGTTCTTAGACTTTGTTGGCTTACCTGTTATCAGTGGCGTCAACCTTAGTCTTTCTTTTCCGAACTTATCACTCTACTCGAGTGTGGCGTTCAACTCAATCTATACCTTTGGTTCTTACTTTTGTTAGGTAACAGGTCAAGGTCCTTTTCTTCCTTCATCAAACCACCTTAAGCCATATAAGTCCTAGGTCAACACTCTTTCTAGTGTTGGTTCATTCTTTCCACTTAAGTACGAATTCTATTTCACCTATCTATCAAATTATCTATTTTAATTCCTTTGTTAGACAAACCAAATCAATATATACTTAGCTTATTTTGAACCTGAATTCCAGCTCCCATCTTCATATTTAACAAATACCTTCAAAGCTTGCAAATTGGAACGATACTTCTACGTTTGACGATCGGGCAATTAAACTACTTAACTCATCATACCGAGGTGAGTTCATATCAAGGGATATCACAGTCTTCCTCAAAATCCAAAATTACGAAATCGACTGGGATTATAAAATTGCGCACCTTAACCAACACATCTTCAAGTACTCCTTTTGGTTGTACCAAAAATCTATCAAATAACTATAGTGTAATGTGCATAGTTTTAAGTTCCCTTAACCTGAGTTTTTCATATATCAATAAGGGCATTAAATTGATATTGGATCCTAAATCACAAAAAGCCTAACTAAAGGGCATATCCCTTATCTCTATAAGAATTGTAAAACTCCCTAGGTCTTTTAGTTTTAGGGGAATCTGTTTAGAAATTATTGCACTACATGATGCATCTATGTTAACTTGCTCTCCTATTTTAATTTTCCTATGCCTAGATATGATTTCTTTTAAATACTTTGTGTATTTAGGAACTTTTTCAATTAATTCAATTAAAGGTAAGTTAACATTCATAGATTTGAACAGGTTTAGAAAACTTACAAATTCTATCTCATCTCATTTTTGCTTATCTTCTAACCATGAGGGGAATGGTAACTTAGCTAATGCAGGTTCTTTGTTCAGCTCAACTTCTGGTTCAGCTATTAGCTCGGTTACTTTTTCTGTTTTAGGTTTAGTATTAGCATTTTGAGAACCTTCTTTTTTAAGGTCATCGGTATCCTCCTTGTTCTCTTGAGTTGGGTTTTCTAGGATATTCAATACTTTACCCAATGGAGTGCGATCGTCTTTATATATACCTTCACTTCTCTCTGAGGATTGTTTTTGGTATTACTTAGGATACTGGTGCCAATTTCACTTTCGATATCTCTCATCATGCTCATTAATTGGCTTATCTGACCTTTAAGCTTAGTTAATGTTTTAGATGTTTGGGTGCACTCAGACTGCACCTATTTCACTTTTGTCCCCATTGACTGCATCTCTCCCTCAATTCAATCTAAGCGTTGACCACATACAGTATGGTCATTCTAGTTGGCTCTCTCTAAGACTTCTGTAAATATAGAGGTTTGTAAGTTGTATTTTTAACAGGGTTAGAATTGTTACCTCCTACTGGGTTTTCACTCTATCTCAGGTTTGGGTTATCTCTCCAATGAGGTTGTAAGTGTTTGAATAAGGGTTTTCACCCCTATTCGTAATATAAATCACCTTCTCAGTTGAGCTATCAAAATAATGGCTAAGAGTTTATCTCTACCAAATTTTGAAGACGTACTGGATGTGGACACTATTCAGTTAAGTCTGTCCAAAATTTGTTGGTACTTGTCATCTTCCTGGATAGCTTTTACCGTGGATGGTCTCTGGCCATAAGTAAATCTTTCATTTGGCCATTGGTAGGAATCCATTTCCATGTTTTCTATTAGATCATATGCATCCTTGTATGCTCTGTTCATCAAGGCTCCTCTTGTAACTCCATCAAGCCCTGGTCACGCGTGTGTGTCTAACCCGTTATAGAACATCTGCAATCTCAACCATTTAGGTAGACTATGATATGAACATTGGATCATCATCTTAAAAAATTCCCAAGCTTCATGAAAGCTTTTTCCTTCTAGTTGCTAAAATGTAGCAATCTCCCACCTTAGTTGGACTGTTTTGCTAATAGGAAAAAACTTGTGTAGAAACTTCTCCACCAGTTCATTCCATGTCGTGATAGATCTCGGTGCCTGCGAGTTTAACCAAACAAAAGCATTATTAATTAAGGAGAAGGGGAACATCCAATGACAAATAGTGTCATTAGTGACCACATAAATTTAAATGTGACAGAAAGCTGGAGAAACCATTTTAAGTGTTAGTTTGGGTCCTCCGGCATAGTTCATAGAACTGCAGATTATTCTGGAACATCTGCATCATGGCCAATTTGATCTTGATATTATTCATTGTAATGGTTAGTCTTGTGATACTGCCTTGTACCATATCTAGAGTACGTAACGCATAGTCCCTTAAAGTTCGCTCTTCTCGTTTCATCTGCAGGTTTAACGATAGTTGTGGTGGTGGGAATAAATCTTGTATATTAGCCTCGTTAAATTGGTCGAATGATGGCTTTTCTCATGGTAGGTTGCCCACTGCAGGTGGTTGATTTCGCATCTGTTGTTGCTGCTGTCGACGGTTTCTATAGATTAATCTTTCTAGATCAACGGGTGGCTCTATAGGTGTTCCCCTACTTCGAGTCATGCATTGAAACTACAAAGAAAAATTAAAAACATCAATAAGAATAAAACTCGTATCTATAATTTCGAATTTTCCTAATTATTCTATTAAAATGAAAAAATTAAAATTTATCTAGTAATGTTGCCTCCTCAACAATGGTGCCAACAACTTGACCGCCTTCGGATGTTCTAACATCCAAAGTGTGAATAATACAACTTAAGATATGAAATTGAGGCGGTGTCCGCAAGTATACCAGTTAAGTTGTAACATAGTTTTTACAACGAAGTAGGTGTCTAATATGAGGTTCGTACACTAGGGAGGCGAGTGCTAAATTAATATTAATCTAAACATAAATAGATCTATTTGTTACTTTAGATAAATTATATTACTAAAAAACATAAAGTAAAGAATTTAGGTTTTATCAGAATGGAATAAAACATGCATAAAATAATGAAAACGAAAAAATAATGTGTAATTCAACCAAATCTAAGCATGGGTGATTAGCTCGCTTCGGTGATCATAACTAATTCCTATTTTGGGTTTCTACTCAATAAACTAGTCGTTACCCTAGTAGGATCTCTCAATCTTCCACTAAACTAACGAGTCAACAAGAACTACTTATCTCTTGGCCTCGCAGTCCAAACTAGATTGGGGTAAGAGAAATAGGCAACATCAATTTTGGGTTAATTCCCACCTAGACGACTTCCTAGGGTTGTTAGGGCTAAGGTTTAAGTTCTTCCTATCCCAAACAGTTGATCCGTTAAGAAAACTCTACATAGAAATTACATAATCACACTTCCACTCACTAATCCACCATAAGAGGATTAGTTCCTCATGGATTTCATAAACAATGTAAACTTGATAAATAAAACAAACATGAAGGACAAATCAATAATAAAAGTTAAAGAAGAAATCTTGATCGTATTGATTGATTGAAGGCCAAAAATCCACAAAGTGTTTGCCATAATCCACAAATCAGATTCTCTGAATATCACAAACGAAAAGAAACTAAAAAAAATCTTAAGTCTAAAAAGAATACAAACTAAAAACTAAATTGAAAGAAAAATTATAAATTACTGAAAAGGTCCCCCTTTAACTGTTTAATGAGTCTATTTATGATGTTAGGGTGGTCGTCGTCCTTAGCCCTAGGTCGACTGATGTTTTTACGTTAATTTTCATTGTGAGGACCAAAACACCCTTATCTTGTTAATGCTTTCACGTACAAGGTCGATGTTGCTGTAACGCCCCGGACCCTTGGCCGTTACTGGGGTCGAACACTAGATGTTAACGGCTTAGTTCGTCAATTATACAACTCAAACAATGTATTTCTAAAACTTCCAGACAAGCTGGCTAGCGGCGTCACAGTCACTTTAAAAATCATATCTCATGTTCCAAAACTCGAAAACCAATTCCGTAAATTTTCCCTGAATCTAGACTCGTATATCCATTTATGGATTTATTTCTAGAATTTTTTGTTGGGCCAATTGGTACAGTTTATTAGTTAAAGTCACCCCTATTTCAGGGTTCTACTACTCTGACCTTCAAGCATTACGACTTAGATGTTTCCCTTTAAAGAGCTTCAATACTTATGCCGTTTGTTTCTAATGAAACTAGACTCAAAAGGGAATCTATACATATAAAGCATGACTTCTAATTGTCTCTGATTAATTTATGGTGAATTTCTAAAGTCGGGACAGGGGATCCAGAAATCGCTCTAGCCCTGTTTCACAAGAGTTTAATTATCTCCTAACATACAGCTCATATGGTCATTTCGTTTCTTTCATATGAAAATAGACTCATCAAGATTCGATTACATAATTTATTCCTTATTTAATTCCATTCCTACTATTTTTAGTGATTTTTCAACCTCACATCACTGCTGCTGCCAGCATCTGTTACTAAAGCAAACTATGCCTATTTTGTGATTTTTCCTTAATCTAACTAATAACTCATCATACATATCATGAATTTAACGCCGAGAATAATCAGCCATGACAACATTATCAAACCAATTTTTACTAAGATTTATGACGAAGAATCATAGGACCAAAATCCAACTTAACATTTATGCCATTTTCGCATGGCTAAAGTTTACATACCAAAGTTCAACAAAACATAATAGCCTATACATGCCGAAATGTTCTCCTAGGCCAACTAAGAAGAAGATACCCCAAAAAGTTGCAATCCGGTGTGATGACTTTGACGACGGTCACGAGCACACAAAATGGATCAAGAACCTAAATAAGCAACAAATAAGCACACCAAATGAGTACATAACTCAGTAAGTCATAAGCGTCACATAATCATCCATTAATAAATTATCACATGAGAAAACAAAGGAAAAGGAGTTAATTCTCTCCACCCATACTGTGACAGCCCAAAATTGACCCTAGTCGGGAAGTGGTTTCGGGACCGCTAAACCGAGTCACCGAAAGGTTTGAATGTGATGTTTACTATCTAGAATATGTAATCATGAATGTGTGAAAATTTCGAGCTTCGATTTAGTCGATTGCATGTGAATTTAGTCAATAGGACTTATATGAGAAATTTTAAAAATGAGATAGGTCAATGCATGAGGACCTATTAGTGCATGTGGAAGAAAAAGGGGACTTGCATGTCAAATTCCCCTCCCTAATATGTAGTGGCCGGCCATGCTATGGGTGGAAACATGTCACCAACATGTTGTGTTAGTGATGTATGGTAAGGAAAATAAAATATTAAGCATGATAATTAAAATAAATTAAAGAAAGGAATTAAACAATGAAAAGGAAGGGTGATGAAAAAAAAATGGTCTCATCCATACCCCCCCTTGTTGCCGTGAGTTGAGGAAAGAAAACAAAAAAAAAATGTGTGTGTTCATTCTTGAACACCTTTGGCCGAATAGAGGAAAGAAAGGAAGGGGAAGAGCTTGAGAAAATCGGCTATGGTGGTTTGCTAGACTAAGGTATGTTTGATGTTGTTCTTGAGATGCATGCATGTTTTAGTAGTTGACTTGAGTTCTAAAAACCCATGGTTCAATTTTGTGGATTGATGATGATTTTGTGTTTTGCCATTGATGAGTGCTTGAGCTTTTTGATAGTTGTTGATGAAAAGTGAAAGATATGTTAAAGATTAATATGTTTTGTGTTGAAGTTTTTGGTGATTTTGAGTAGTTAGGGCTAAATTACAAAAACAAATTTTTGAAGGACTCAAAGGTGAAATAAATGAGATGTATGGACTTATATGGGCACTAGGAAGATTCGGCCCTTAAGGAGTGTGACCAAACTTTGTGTATTTTGTGTTTTGTGGAATAAAGACTAAATTGTGAAAGTGCGAAATATTAGGGGTAAAAATGTAATTTACCCATTTATGCGTTATTAGACTAAATTGAATGAAAATATGTTAAATTAAGGCTTGGCAAGCTAGCTATTAAGGTGAAATGCTAATGTTAGTATTTGATTCGGTAATAATCTGTTTGGGGACAGCAGCAGTAAGGTGATTTTGGAAAATCGCCATAATTTGTAGGAGTTGAATTAGAAGCTGAGTGAATTATGTCATTAAAGCTTGAAGAGTCTATTTTCTTACAAAAGAAACTATGAAAACAAAAGAGTTACCGATCTTGAGATATTTGAAGTATTGTGGGGCTGAGTCAAAATGACTACTAGATTCCCTGTTCTGTTTTTAGAAAATCATTATAAATTGTACAAAAATGATTATAAGATAAAATTTATATGCTTAGACTCCTTAATGAGTCTAGTTTCAAATGAGATCAAATACAACACATTTTGAATTCTGTAAAATGAGAAATTTGATTCGTAGTGAAGAGTGGTCAGAATAGTCAAACAGTGAAACAGGGGAAACTTTAAGAAAAATCTGGTATTGATTGGCCAAGCCAAAAATTCTGAAAATTTTATGGATGGAAGATATACGAGTCTATATTCAGGGAAAATTAACGGCTAGTGATTTGGAGTTTTGTAGCTCCAGTTATAAACAATTTAGCGACTACTGCTCAGGAAAACAGCTCGTAGTGAATATGTGATTTAGTTGTAAACATTAATGAAAATTTGCCAATGAGTTATTTATTGACTATTATAAAGCTTACTATAATCTATGTGTGTGAAAGTCAAATCAATATTTATATTATTCTGAAAGTAATACTTGAATAGTCGATTAATGACTATTTTAAATTATTGATTTGGCTCAAGGAGTTAAAGGAGGTAAATCGAGCAAAGGCAAAGAAAAGGTTATCGAGTAGTCGAGTTGGAACCGTCTTACCCAACACGAGGTAAGTCATTAAGCATGTAGTTGGTATTATTTCAATGGTCATAATGTTTATGTATCGATGCTAATGGAATGAATAAATATACATATATATATATATGTGCATGTACGTATGTGATGATGAAATTGTTGAATGAAAGAAAAGAGGTAGGATGTACTGAGTTGTTGATCTCGGCACTAAACGTGCGGGATAACCATTTATGACCATGAGATTGGCGCTAAGTGCGCGGGATTAAATTGTACAGCACTAAGTGTGCGATTTGACTACGTTGCACTAAGTGTGCGAAATGAATATGATGCACTAAGTGTGCGAATTGACCGTGCGGCACTAAGTGTGCGAGTTTGACTATGTAGCACTAAGTGTGCGATTTGATTATGTAGCACTAAGTGTGCGATTTGATTATGTAGCACTAAGTGTGCGAGTTGATTATATAGCACTGAGTGTGCGGACTCGATATATATTCGTGAATCATTATGGACACTATGTGTGCGACACTATTGAGTCGATCGCGGACAGCGGATCGGGTAAGTGTCTTGGGTACATGGCTAATAGGTGCTATGCTTATACTTGGTGTTGAGCTCGGTAAGTTTGAACCTATGTGACAAATATACTTGAAGTCACGTACATAAAATTTATCGTAGGATGGGTGAAAGGCCGTTTATTCGTTTGATTGTAACGAAAATAAATTGATTTATGAAAATGCTTCAATGTCCTATTGATGAGTATATGGAATGTGAATGCATGAATTGATATGAAATTGAATTGATAGGTTGGAGGAACTATGGTATGGTTCGGAATGGATGGAGTAATTAGCCTCGTTCCATTTTGTTTTCTCTTGTGATAATGTTATTGATGGATGGTAGTGCATAGCTTATGACTTACTGAGTTATAAACTCACTCGGTGTTTCCTTGTCACCCATTATAGGTTGCTTGGACTCATCTATTTTTGCGTGGTCGGGCCGTCATCGAAGTCATCACACCGGATAGCAAGTTTTGGTACTTTCTTCTTAGTTGGCTTAGAAGAACATTTTGGCATGTATAAGCTATTACGTTGTGTTTGAACTTTGGCATGTAAACTTTAAGCCATGCGAAAATGGCACGAATGTTCGATTGAGTTGGATCAAGGGTAGGCATGAAATGAACCTAGTTACTTTCGTAACAGATGCTGGCAGCAGCAGTGTCATGAGATTGAAAAATCACTAAAAATAGTAGGAGTGGAATTAATTGATGAATAAATTATGTAAGCGAAGCCCGATGAGTCTGTTTTCATGAGGAAGTAACGAAAAGATCATATGGGCAGTATATTAAGAGATAATCAGATTTTTGTGGGACAGGTCCAGAACGGTTTCTGGATTCCCTGCTCCGACTTTGGAAATTCATTACAAATTAACCAGAGATAATTAGGGGTCGTACCATATATGTACAGATTCCTCTCTGAGTCTAGTTTTCATAGAAACAAACGGCATCAGTATTGAAGCCCCGTGCAGGGAGATATTCAAGTCGTAATGGGCAAAGGTCAGTGTAGTCGACCCCTGCAACTTGGGAGATTTTGACTAATAAACTGTACTAATTGGCCCAACCAAAAATTCTAGAAAAAAATACATAGATGGGCACATGAGTCTAGTTTCGGAGAAAAATTACGAAACTGATTTTCGAGTTACGAAACTCAAGATATGATTTTTAAAACAACTAGTACACAGATTGGGCAGTGTCTGGAAAATAAATTTTGTAAGGGGTTAAAGCCAGTTAACACCTCGTGTTCGACTCCGGTGTCAGTTTCGGGTTCGGGGTGTTACATTTTATTGGTATCAGAGCTATGGTTTAGTCGGTTCTAGGACTACCATAGCGCGTATGAGTCTAGCTATACATGCCGAATGTTAATGTTTAAATGTGTGATGACTTCCGACGGTTGAAATGTTTTTGTTTTGATTAGTAAATGGACCCCGGTGAAGAAAGAACCCTAGCGGATGACGTTGAGAGCGTAGCGGCTGCTCCTGCACAAGGGACACCGCCTGTTGAACCTCAGTCATCTGCGAATAATCAAGGTGAGGGGGCTAAACAAGCCTTCTTTACCATGATGAATGAGTGGGTCGCGCAATATGCCCAAACCAACCCGGCTGTCCAACAATTCCCAAATTTGAATAATCCACCCCAAGAGCCTGTAAGGCCATCAGTCGCTGATCCTGTGAGGCTGAGTAAGCCACCTGTATACTTGATTAGGAAGCGTGGGGCTGAGGAGTTCAAGGCCATAGTAACTGATGATGCCGAAAGGGCCGAGTTCTGGCTTGATAATACCATTCGGGTGTTCGATGAATTGTCATGCACACCCGATGAATGTCTAAAATGTGCCGTATCCTTGTTGCGAGACTCAGCTTACTATTGGTGGAGGACCTTGATTTCCATAGTCCCGAACGAGCAAGTAACTTGGGACTTCTTTCAAACGGAATTCCGGAAGAAATTTATTAGCCAACGGTTCATTGACCAGAAGCGTAAGGAGTTCTTGGAACTCAAGCAAGGCCGTATGACTGTATCTGAATACGAACATGAATTCGTAAGACTTAGTAGGTATGCCCGGGAGTGTGTAGCTGATGAGGTTGCTATGTGCAAAAGATTCGAGGAAGGATTGAATGAAGATTTAAAGCTACTAATGGGTATTTTGGAAATAAAAGAATTCGTAACACTAGTCGAACGAGCCTGCAAGGCGGAAGAACTTGGAAAGGAGAAGAGGAAGGCTGAATTTGAAGCTAGAGATTATCGTAAAAGATCGACGGGTAAAGCTCCGTTCTCAGCTGTAAAGAAGTTCAGGGAGGACATTAATAAGTCGAGGGCGACTGCGGGAATTTCCATCAGGGCAAGACCATCGATGGGCTCCCGAGCTACTTTGGTAGCTAGTGTGGGCAATAATCGTCACGAGAAACTTGAATGTCCCCAATGTGGAAGACGACACCTAGGTGAATGTTGGGGCAAGTCTACTAGCAGGGCCTGTTACGGATGCGGTTCGAAGGACCACCTCATTAGAGATTGCACGGAGCTGGATGAGAAGAATAAGATTCAAGGTGCAAGACCTAGTGGAGTGACATCTAGAGGTAGACCACCGAGAATTTTTGGAGGCAGGGGTGGTAGTCAGAGGGGGGCTTCTGATACGGCCGATCGCGCCGAGAACCGTGCTCCTGCTAGAGCATATGCCATTCGCGCACGAGAGGAGGCATCCTCCCCCGACGTCACCACTGGTACCTTCACTCTCTTTGATACTAATGTGATTGCATTGATTGACCCTGGTTCTACTCATTCATATGTATGCGAAACCTTAGCAACCAGTAAGACTCTACCTGTTGAGTCTACTGAGCTCGTAATTCGAGTATCAAACCCTTTGGGCCAATGCGTACTTGTTGATAAAGTGTGTAAGAGATGCCCTCTAATAATCCGAGAATCCTGTTTTCCGGCCGATTTGATGCTTTTGCCGTTCGACGAGTTTGATGTTATTCTTGGTTTGGATTGGTTAACCGCGCATGATGCGGTTGTGAATTGCAAAAGCAAGACTATCGATTTGAGGTGCGCAAATAACGAAATAATCCGAGTTGAGTCTGCGGACTTAAGGGGGTTGCCAGCTGTAATATCAGTAATGTTGGCCCAGAAATATGTAAGGAAAGGGTGCGAAGCATACCTCGCGTATGTACTTGATGACAAGGAGTTAGAAAAGAAACCCGAATCGGTGCCGGTGGTCTGTGAATACCTGGATGTTTTTCCTGAAGAGTTACCGGGATTGCCACCTGTTCGGGAGGTAGAGTTTGGTATTGAGCTTGTACCTGGAACTACGCCTATTTCGATCGCTCCGTATCGTATGGCACTAACCGAGTTAAAAGAGTTGAAAGCTCAGTTGCAAGAATTGACGGATAGAGGTTTCGCTCGACCGAGTTTCTCACCTTGGGGTGCCCCAGTATTGTTCGTGAAAAAGAAGGACGGAACCATGAGGTTGTGCATTGATTATCGTCAACTGAATAAAGTGACGATAAAGAATAAGTATCCGTTACCGCGTATTGATGATCTGTTCGATCAATTAAAGGGAGCATCGGTGTTTTCAAAGATAGATTTGAGATCGGGTTATTATCAGTTGCGGATTCGAGATTCGGACGTACCCAAAACTGCTTTCAGAACGAGGTACGGTCACTACGAGTTCTTAGTGATGCCGTTCGGGCTCACTAATGCCCCTGCGGTGTTTATGGATTTGATGAATCGGATCTTCAGGCCGTATTTGGATCGGTTCGTAGTTGTGTTTATTGATGACATCTTGGTCTATTCAAGAGATGAGACCGAACATGCTGAGCATCTGAGGCAAGTGTTGCAAATTTTGTGGGATAAGCAGTTATATGCTAAGTTCAGTAAGTGTGAGTTCTGGTTAAGAGAGGTTAGCTTCTTGGGTCATGTGGTATCCGCATTGGGTATTCGAGTTGACCCGAGCAAAAATTTCAGCCATACTTAACTGGAAGCCTCCGAGAAATGTTACCGAAGTCTGGAGCTTTCTAGGGCTCGCCGGTTATTACCGACGATTTGTCAAAGGTTTCTCGATGATAGCCACACCAATGACGAAGCTACTTCAGAAGGATGTTAAGTTCGAATGGACGGAGAAATGTCAGAAAAGCTTCGATCAACTGAAAACTCATCTGACTGAAGCTCCAATTTTGGTGCAACCCGAATCGGGTAAAGAGTTTGTAGTTTATAGTGACGCATCCCTACTTGGGTTGGGTTGCGTATTGATGCAGGAAGGTCGAGTTGTGGCCTATGCGTCGAGACAATTGAAGCCACACGAGAGAAATTATCCGACCCATGATCTCGAACTAGCCGCCATTGTGTTTGCATTGAAAATATGGCGACATTATTTGTTTGGTGAGAAGTGCCATGTGTTTTCGGATCACAAAAGTCTCAAATATTTGATGACTCAACGAGACTTGAATCTGCGACAAAGACGTTGGCTTGAGTTGTTGAAAGATTACGAGCTTGTCATTGATTACCACCCGGGAAAGGCTAATGTGGTTGCGGACGCCTTAAGCCGGAAATCACTGTTTGTTTTGCGAGCGATGAATGTACACTTGTCTGTTCTACCTGACAATGTGTTAGTAGCTGAATTAAAAGCCAAACCATTATTGACTCATCAAATTCGTGAAGCTCAGAAAGTCGATGAGGAATTGGTTGCAAAACGAGCTGAGTGTGTTCCGAACAAGGAATCGGAGTTTCAGATTGATGATGATGGTTGTTTGAGGTTTAGAAGTCGTTTGTGCGTTCCAAGGAATTCGGAACTCATTCCGATGATACTGAACGAAGCCCATTGTAGCCGAATGTCAATTCACCCGGGGAGCACGAAAATGTACAACGACTTGAAACGTCGGTTTTGGTGGCATGGTATGAAACGAGACATCTCCGACTTTGTTTCGAGATGTTTAATATGTCAACAAGTGAAAGCGGAACATCAAGTGCCTTCAGGGTTACTTTAGCCGATCATGATACCCGAGTGGAAATGGGATCGAGTCACAATGGACTTTGTGTCCGGACTGCCATTGTCAGCAAGTAAGAAGGATGCGATTTGGGTTGTTGTTGATAGGCTGACTAAGTCGGCTCACTTTATCCCCGTGCGTACGGATTTTCATTGGATAAACTAGCCGAATTGTATGTTTCACAGATTGTGAGATTACATGGAGTACCTATTTCTATCGTGTCGGATAGAGATCCGAGATTCACCTCGCGATTTTGGGAGAAATTGCAAGAAGCTTTGGGTACCAAGCTGCATTTTAGCACCGCTTTTCACCCCCAAACCGATGGTCAATCCGAGCGGATAATTCAGATGCTTGAGGATATGTTGAGATGTTGCATCCTCGAGTTTAGTAGTTCATGGGAACGGTATTTACCTTTGATTGAATTCGCTTACAACAATAGTTTTCAATCAAGTATTAAGATGGCACCTTACGAGGCTTTGTACGGGCGTAAATGCCGCACACCATTGTTTTGGACTGAGCTTGGTGAAAGTAAAATTTTCGGAGTTGATTTGATTAAAGATGCCGAACAGAAAGTAAAGGTGTTATGGCTCGAACACGGGATCGAGGAAGCTACTTGGGAAACCGAGAGCTCGATGAAAGAACGATATCCAAACCTATTTACCGGTAAGATTTTCGGGGACGAAAATTTCTTAAGTGGGGGAGAGTTGTGACAGCCCAAAATTGACCCTAGTCGGGAAGTGGTTTCGGGACCGCTAAACCGAGTCACCGAAAGGTTTGAATGTGATGTTTACTATCTAGAATATGTAATCATGAATGTGTGAAAATTTCGAGCTTCGATTTAGTCGATTGCATGTGAATTTAGTCAATAGGACTTATATGAGAAATTTTAAAAATGAGATAGGTCAATGCATGAGGACCTATTAGTGCATGTGGAAGAAAAAGGGGACTTGCATGTCAAATTCCCCTCCCTAATATGTAGTGGCCGGCCATGCTATGGGTGGAAACATGTCACCAACATGTTGTGTTAGTGATGTATGGTAAGGAAAATAAAATATTAAGCATGATAATTAAAATAAATTAAAGAAAGGAATTAAACAATGAAAAGGAAGGGTGATGAAAAAAAAATGGTCTCATCCATACCCCCCCTTGTTGCCGTGAGTTGAGGAAAGAAAACAAAAAAAAAATGTGTGTGTTCATTCTTGAACACCTTTGGCCGAATAGAGGAAAGAAAGGAAGGGGAAGAGCTTGAGAAAATCGGCTATGGTGGTTTGCTAGACTAAGGTATGTTTGATGTTGTTCTTGAGATGCATGCATGTTTTAGTAGTTGACTTGAGTTCTAAAAACCCATGGTTCAATTTTGTGGATTGATGATGATTTTGTGTTTTGCCATTGATGAGTGCTTGAGCTTTTTGATAGTTGTTGATGAAAAGTGAAAAGATATGTTAAAGATTAATATGTTTTGTGTTGAAGTTTTTGGTGATTTTGAGTAGTTAGGGCTAAATTACAAAAACAAATTTTTGAAGGACTCAAAGGTGAAATAAATGAGATGTATGGACTTATATGGGCACTAGGAAGATTCGGCCCTTAAGGAGTGTGACCAAACTTTGTGTATTTTGTGTTTTGTGGAATAAAGACTAAATTGTGAAAGTGCGAAATATTAGGGGTAAAAATGTAATTTACCCATTTATGCGTTATTAGACTAAATTGAATGAAAATATGTTAAATTAAGGCTTGGCAAGCTAGCTATTAAGGTGAAATGCTAATGTTAGTATTTGATTCGGTAATAATCTGTTTGGGGACAGCAGCAGTAAGGTGATTTTGGAAAATCGCCATAATTTGTAGGAGTTGAATTAGAAGCTGAGTGAATTATGTCATTAAAGCTTGAAGAGTCTATTTTCTTACAAAAGAAACTATGAAAACAAAAGAGTTACCGATCTTGAGATATTTGAAGTATTGTGGGGCTGAGTCAAAATGACTACTAGATTCCCTGTTCTGTTTTTAGAAAATCATTATAAATTGTACAAAAATGATTATAAGATAAAATTTATATGCTTAGACTCCTTAATGAGTCTAGTTTCAAATGAGATCAAATACAACACATTTTGAATTCTGTAAAATGAGAAATTTGATTCGTAGTGAAGAGTGGTCAGAATAGTCAAACAGTGAAACAGGGGAAACTTTAAGAAAAATCTGGTATTGATTGGCCAAGCCAAAATTCTAGAAAAAAATACATAGATGGGCACATGAGTCTAGTTTCGGAGAAAAATTACGAAACTGATTTTCGAGTTACGAAACTCAAGATATGATTTTTAAAACAACTAGTACACAGATTGGGCAGTGTCTGGAAAATAAATTTTGTAAGGGGTTAAAGCCAGTTAACACCTCGTGTTCGACTCCGGTGTCAGTTTCGGGTTCGGGGTGTTACACATACCGAACTATGCTATAGTTCCTTAGACCTTTCGGTTCAATATCATACCAAGTACTACATCAACATTTCATATGCTACTCAACATGATATTTGAGGCATTTTCCATGGATGATTTCATTCTCGTTACATTCATGCAACTAAATGACATTCCTCTATTCCACGATGAATCTTATGTACGTGACTTCAAGTATAATTATCACATAGGTTCAAGACTTACCAAGAAAATTCCAAATATAAACATAACGTCTATTAGCCACAACTCAAGACACTTACTCGTTCCTCTGTCTGTGATCAACTCAATAAGGTCGCACCTTAGTGTCAATAGTGATTCAAAAACATATAGTAAGTCCGCACACTTAGTGTTATATAATCGAACTCGCACACTTAGTGCTATACAACTTGAACCCGCACACTTAGTGCTATACAATTTGAACCCGCACACTTAGTGCAATTTCATGATCATAAATGTTTACACCCGCAGACTTAGTGCCGAAATCAACAACTCAATACATCTCACTCCTTTCTTTTTCATTCAATACTTTCATCACCCCATGCATACATGTATATATATATTTATCATTCCATTCAGCATAATTACATAGACTTATAACCATTTAAATCATACAAAATATATGCTTAATGACTTACTTGTGTTGGTTAAGATGGTTCCAACTCGGCTACTCGATGATCTTTTCTTTGCCTTTGCTCGATTCTCCTCCTTTAACTCCTTGAGCTTAATCAATAAATCAACTAGTTTAACCGCCTTGCTAATATTTACAATCCAATTACACATGCATATGTATGTTAGTTATTCGGCAATCACCCTTACTAATCCCATTTGTCGATTGTAGGGAATTAATATATATTCTAGGATGTACTCTACATGGCCGAATATACCATGTTAGTTTTTTACATTTCCTATGTAATTACATATGTTTTACCTTAAGTTTCAATTTCACTTTTAATGCTATTGCTATCTTTGATCTTAACTAATGACAATCCTTCCCATATTCACAATTTCCATACATAAGACTAAATTTTGCACCTTAACTTCATACATTTATAAAAACTTCATACTCATTCGGCCTATCAAGACCATTTAACATGCTAGGAAATAATCATAGAGGAAGAAGTTACATTCTCAATAAACTCACCTTTTGACCGAATGTACAAGGGCCTCTAACTACTCATCCAAAATCTCTACCTATTCTAAGACTTAGTCATTCGGTATATAGCCCAATCACCATGAAAAATCTCAACTTTCTTGACATTACCAGAGTGCATCCACAATTTAGCTTAGCATATTATAATCCAAATCAAAAAATTCAAAGCTTACCTCCTATAGCTAAAGATGAATGCCGACTTGCTCTAGGTAAGTTCCCCTTATTTTTCTTCTTATTTCGCCTTGGCAGATGGGAAGAAGATGAACATCCTCTTCCCTTTTCTCTTTTATTCATTTTATTATAATTATTTTAAGCCATTTGTTAACTAAACAAACATATTAATTAGAATAAGTGGAGCACCATCACCCTTGGCCGGCCACTCTTCATCTTTTGGGTAAATTGACATGCAAACCACCCTTTTTGGTACATGCACTATAGACCATTTTAAATTAGCCTATCATATTTCACCATGTCCCATATTGATCCCTATTTATAATTTCTATGCAATTGGCAATTAGAGAATGAAACTTCCACATACTCATGTACACACATAATAAGCATAGATATAGCAATTATTATTTTTATGACTCGGTTTTGTGGTCCCGAAACCACTTTCGACTAGGGTCACACTAGGGCTGTCACAACTCTCCCCACATAAGAAATTTTCGTCCCCGAAATTTACCAGTGAACAATTTAGGATATCGATCCTTCATAGAGTCCTCAAGTTCCAAGTGGCTTCTTCGATTCCGTGTTTATGCCACTACACCTTCACTGATGGGATTTTCTTATTTCGCACTCTTTTACTTCACGCATCAAATGCGAACAGGCTTTCTTCATAACTCAAATTAGGCTGAATCTCGATCTCAGATGGAGTGATTACGTGCGATGGATCAGACCTATATCGTCGAAGCATCGAGACATGAAAAACGTTGTGATCTTTTCGAGCTCAGGGGGCAATTATCGGTATGCGACTGTCCAACTCGTTTG